>NC_061487.1:27402678-27455178 GCF_022539355.2 Hippoglossus stenolepis
TGATTTGTATTCATCCTCACGCTGATTTGATCTCTGATCTGTGTCTGTGCTGCTGTGTTATGACAATCATAACTTTATTTAATTGTGGTGCTGGGGTGTGAGGGACTCGCTGCTCGGGCAACAATTATAAAACTAATTTTAATCTTATTCTAAATTTAATTTGTATGAATATGAATGTAGAAGTTGTAGAAGTCGTCCTAAAGTCAAGTGTAAATCAACACTGACAATATGAAGAGTTTAGTTCTTCACATTCCAAACTGATGGATCTGCGCTGGACGACCCGCTTGTTCCTCCAGCTGTTACACGACTGCTGAACCCTTACAGTGGGTCAAAGGTCAAAGGTCAAACCCCCGACCCTGGTGCTGCACAGCCACAGTGAACCAGCTGGGATCCCTGTCAGCAGCCTTTCATTTCTGTCATTGAATTACAGCAGTGATACACCTGCAGCCGAAACGTGACCAAGGCCTGTGAATGAGCTGACTCTGTGTGTGTGTGTGAGTCTGTGTGTGTGTTAATATTGTTACCCTGTGTGTTTGTCGTTGTGTGTTTTCTCCAGGTGTGTGACTCGGACACAGTCTTGGATCCAGCATGTACCATAGAGATGCTGAAGATCCTCGAGGAAGATGCGATGGTGGGAGGAGTTGGTGGAGACGTGCAGGTGAAATATATTTATCTCCATCTATATTTGTTCCTCAAGCTCACCGATGGGAAGCCAGTGTAATAATAAAGAGGTGGAAGGCAGGAGTGCATGAGCCCAGATAAAGTAACCACCCGTACAGGACTCTCAAAGACGTGAAGCTAACACACCCACAACGAGGGCGGGACAATTTCACTTGTCAACATTACACCTGGAATTCTACTGCCCACTAACCCTCTTGATTGTTTCTGACTTCCTCCTCTCCACTTCTCCTTCCTCCAGATCCTCAACAAGTACGACTCGTGGATCTCCTTCCTCAGCAGCGTGCGCTACTGGATGGCCTTCAACATCGAGCGAGCCTGCCAGTCCTACTTCGGATGTGTCCAGTGCATCAGCGGCCCCCTGGGGATGTACAGGAACTCTTTGCTCCAGCGCTTCCTGGAGCCCTGGTACCACCAGACCTTCCTCGGCTCCAAGTGCAGCTTCGGCGACGACCGCCACCTCACCAACCGGGTGCTCAGCTTCGGCTACAAGACGAAATTCACGGCGCGGTCGCAGTGCCAGACCGAGACGCCAACTCAGTATCTGCGTTGGCTCAACCAGCAGACTCGATGGAGCAAGTCCTACTTCCGCGAGTGGCTCTACAACGCCCTGTGGTTCCACAAGCACAGCCTCTGGATGACCTACGAGTCTGTGGTCACCGGCTTCTTCCCCTTCTTCCTGGTCGCCACCGTCATCCATCTCTTCTACCGGGGACGGCTCTGGAACATCCTGCTCTTTTTATTGACGGTGCAGCTGGTTGGGATGGTGAAGGCCACCTACGCCTGTTTCCTGCGCGGCAGCCTGGTCATGATCTTCATGTCGCTCTACTCTCTGGTCTACATGTCCAGCTTGCTCCCTGCCAAAATATTTGCCCTGCTCACCATCAACAAGGCGGGATGGGGCACCTCAGGCCGCAGGAAGATCGTTGTCAACCTCATTGGCGCCGTGCCCGTCACAGTGTGGGCGATGGTGCTGCTCGGAGGTGTAGTCTACACCGTCTACTGCGAAACACAGGAGCCATTCAGTGAGACAGAGAAAGCCTTGTTGATAACAGGGACGATACTCTACGCCTGCTACTGGGTCATTCTGCTGGTGCTCTACCTCGCAATCGTAGCCAAGCGCTGCAACAAGAGGGAGGAGCAGTATCACCTTGCGTATGCGGAGGCATAAACCCTTCACCCGAGAGACTGGTGGGACCACATCTCACTGCAGTGTGATTCCAGTGAGGTCTCCGTCGACCCCGTGCACTGCTGGAGCGATGAGCTGTGAACCAGCCGCCGTCACATCTTCATCACTGGTGCTAAAAAGGTGTGAATCTGAAATCTGAGCAGCAGGAATCCAATCGGGAGACGGAGAGACGATGCACACAGCGCTCCCACTTATATCATCCTCAATGGTGCTTCACTTTAAAACAACCAAACCAAACGGACCTGAACCAGGTTATGAAGTGATGATACAATGCTCAGAAGAACATGTTTGGGTGCAGGTTACCTGTGGAGGCGACTGAAGGGTGCAGCATTGTGCTTTTAATAAATACAAAAGCAGGAAAAGTGACAAAATAAGAGACAAAGAGGTCGTTCTTACTCGTTTTAGTGTTCTTCATTTTAGAAAAGATGGAATAAAATGTGATTTAAAAAATGAGCAACAATTATAAACACAAATGCAGATTCGTCCCAGCAGCTGTATTCCAGACGGGATGAGGGAACTTCAGGTGGATTCAGACGTTGAAAGCAGATCAAGTTTAAAGTTGCTGCAGAATCAAGACCTGATTGAGTGTAAATGAATAGATGTGAATATTCTCTTGAGGCAAACTTGTGTTGGTTTAAGTTAAAAACATATTAAATGTGCATTGATCCTTGTGCTTTATGACAAATCTTCACAAAACTACAGAGACGATCAGAAAAAGGAAAAGTTCAGGCGTTTACTGATAAAAGCAATATCCAGTTACTCTTTACACACGGAAAGAGGCAGTTAGCGTTCTGTACTGAAGTAGTGAGTTACACTACTCATTACATTACTTTAAAATCCTTTAAATATCACATGTCTGGAAGCAGAAAGTGCCGAGCAGGAACGGTGACGGCAACTTAAAACCATTTTTAACCAATGACTGTAAAGAAAGATGGACGACGCGTCTCCACTACCTCCCGAAGCCAAAAGATCCTGGACACGAGCCCTGGTGGCGTCATTTGGAGACGGAGTCTGAGCCGATGTCCAAAGTTACGATACCTGCGCTCGTCCAATCAACTATTTTCATCTTCTACACAAATAAAACACATCGTTCAGCAGTTTCCACTTCCTGCTACTGGTCAAAAATGAAGCCAAAATATTTCACGTATGGGAGCTGCCATTTTGTTCTAGTGATGTAATCTGTAGCCAGTGTCTGTGCAGGAGGGATCTCGACCAATCGCGAGTCAGTCTCAGCTGTCAATCATGACGCTTCATCCCGGGTTTATATCTTCGAATAATAAAATGTATTTATATTCAAACCTCAGTGTGATAAGAACTACCTGAAATAACCAACTGTGAGAAACCATTTATTTTTTGACTTTTTACTGTGGTCAATGTTTCATCTGCTAACATGGAGGAGGTGAGGTTTACGACCTTTACTGCAGCCAGCCACCAGGGGGCAATCAAGATGGTTTAGCCTAAATTTTGGGAGCTGTTGTGTCGTCCATCTTTATTTACAGTCTGTGGTTTACGTAAATATTTCCATGTGAGCTCTGTAAAACAAAACTTTCCCCTTAAATGTACGTTTTACGACAGTTAGCGACTCCACAGAGACGCAGAGTGTGCGAGTGGGAGAGGTTCTGTGTTCTGTCACTTCCTGGATGTGACAGGAGGTTCTGTGTTCTGTCACTTCCTGGATGTGACGCTGCGTCGTGTGACACTTCGGCCGTGAGCAGCACAATCATCTGCTGCAGCCGTGTCTTCGTGGAGCAGCTGGGATTTAACCGACAATCTGAACAATTCTGACCTGCAGGGGTATTTTTGGTGCTGTTGAGCAGTGTCCAGCCTGTAACTTATTGCTGTACAGACGTGGTCATCTTGCAGTTCACCAGAGGGGGGCGTAGTTTCATTCAGCGATTTCATTTTAACTGTATACGGTCATTTTATATATTGTAAAGTTGCCAAATGATGTTTCTGTGACAGTAAAGTTTTACTACTGGACTCTGTCGTCTTAACTGGACCTTTGTAAGTGCAGACTTTGTTCATTCATCGCATCAACACGAGTAAAGACTGAAAACCAAAGAGGATTCTTTGATCGGACGTTTGATTCCACTGTTTTCCGATGTTTTTATTATTTACCTTCACCAAGCAAGTTATTCTTCATCAGCGTTTGTTTGTTTGTTTGTTTGTTTGTTTGTTTGTTTGTTTGTTTGTTTGTTCTTTAGCAGGTTTAGGGCTCGGTCACACACACATGAATGTGAAGCAACTATCGCAGGTCAAAGTTCACCAAACTCCACATGAAGCCTCAGGAAGCGAATGTTTTATTCGCATCTTAGCCGACGAGAAGCCGAAGGTTCACCTCTGAAAAATTCATGTATGTGTGACCAGGCCCTAACGCACAAGGACGCTGGAAGTAGGGCTGCAGCACCCCCTACTGACACGTGGCTGTATGACCTCTCTGAGTTTCATCTGATTTCAGATCAAACTCAGTTTTTTAAATCTTACGTGTGAGCGTCATCACACCGACGACTGTGGACATGTCCTGAGTCTGTGCCGTTAAACGTCTTTGACTTTGAGCCGGATGTGAACGTTTAAACTTGAACTCTTCACGAGGAAACACACTGTTCATTAAACGTTCGTCGAGCAGCGAAGCCACAGATCATGAGTCTTGATTTCCTGCTTTTCTCTCTGCGTATCACAGGATATTGGAATTTTCCTAAGTCATTAAAAATGCATTCTGTTTTAGACACAATCCGTCCATTCATACCAAACAGGGAACGTCTCCATGATTTAAATGTTAATGGCTGCATCGACATTTCTCCTGAAGCTGTTTCCACATTCTGACGATATCTTTAGTTCACTGTATTAAAATTCATGGACAGAAATACATTTTCAAGAATGAATGGGAGAAGAACATCAGTGTTTTACCATTTTAAGTAGTTTCAGGCTTTGGATCAGTTTCAGTTGAAGCTCGAACAGTTTGTTATAAATCTGACAACAGAATAAACGACAGGAGAACGAAGCCTTTCACCCGCGAAACAAAACTTTGATACCAAACTGAAAAAGATCCATCTTCTCTTCTTTTGGCAGAGGATTTGGTTTCCTGCGCCAAGGAGGTTATGTTTTCACCTCTGTCCTTTCGTCTGTTTGTTTGTCAGCAGGATTATAAAGAAACTACTGAAAGTATTTCCAGGAAACTGGGACATTTGTATTCATCACTCGTGAGATAAGGAAGTTTTTGACTATTTTACCTTTTCCCAGGGAATAAAATATCCAACATGGTTCGAGGACTGAAATCTACAATATGAGTGTTTGCAATTTGCACAGAAACAAATAAAGTTAAACCTGCCACCAACACCAACGTGTAGCTGAGCTGATGTAATATGGCCTCAGCTCGGAGGCTTGTGTTAATGTCAGGGGACTGTGGAGGTTTGTGCTCTACTGACTGGAATCAAACCTGGACCTGAATCTTAACCACTGGGCCACCGGACACACCAGTTAATCTGACCTCTGACCTGCTTCTATTTGTTCTGCTGTAAATCGACTGATCTTATCAACCACTCAGAGCGTTTTACAGTTTAAGTCACTTTCTTACTGTGCATCGACACAGAGCCCTTTTTCATTTACAAACCGCCGACGCAGCTGCGAGGAGCAAGTCGAGGTTCAGAGTCTCGGACGAAGAATTAACATAACGCTGCAGCGCTCAAGACTTTTATTTGCATTTTTCAGAAACCTAAATCCTGACACCTGGTGTGTTGACCCTCTGTTTGGATGTGTGATGAAATGTTTCTGCCTGATGAACTTAAACCCTCTCGTTTCCCAGCAGCAGAACGTGAACGTGGTTTTATCTGATCCGAGCGAAGACGTCTTTACAGAAGCTGTGAATGAAAAGCAACATTATGTCACAGAGTGAAAACACACGAGTCTCTGTTCCACTGATAATGACTGAGCGTTTAACAACGTGCTTCTAGGTTGGACTTTCAAAACAAGCTCCAGGGTGTGTGTGTGTGTGTGTGTGTGTGTGTGTGTGTGTGTGTGTGTGTGTGTGTGTGTGTGTGTTAGAGAGAGAGAGTGTGAGTGTGTGTGTGTGTGTTTGCAGCAGCTCAGTGAATCAGTTCATTCACTCGCCATGTGAACTCTTTTCTTTTTTTACCTGCGGGTGTTTCACCTCGACGTGGGCGTCGCCCTCCTCCAAACAAAAACACACAAAACTGGCGTCAAAACGCTGGAGGCGACAAGACTGGGTCACGTTTTTTTAAATGTTTATAACCAAACCTTCTCTGAGCTGTTTGATCAAATGCTCTGAATGGAACCTGCTGTATTTTAAACTGTGACCAGAGAGGAAATTCTGATGTTTTGGCTCATTTGAAGGAAGATTATATTAACTTCTTGTTTTTTTCCTTCTGTGCCATCACTTACAACACTATAGTTTGAATCCTGAGATTTAGTTTAATGCCAGAATGGAACATTATTATTATTATAGGACTCCATCATGTGTAATGTTGTAACGTGGAGGGGCGGGGGTGCCCTCTGCAGCCTGTGATTTATATCCCTGGTCTCCTCCTGAGCTGCAGTTTATTCATCACTATGACTGTTAGGAAGCAGAACCTCCATGATCAAACATTTACTCTTCTGTTCTGGAAACAGGGTGCGAGCAGATCTCCGTCATCTGTACGTGGGACAGACGCACATTTTGTTGTGTTTATGTTTTTCCCTTCTAAAACTTCAAATGGCCTTTTTGTGATTTCACTAACACATTTCAGTCAGTTGTCATTATCATTACTAACATAGACCCTGTGTGAAACCACATTTAAATTCATCAGATCCAGATTTTTATTTGGGTCTGCACCAAATTACACACACTCGTATCAGTTCTCTAAATATTTCAGATTTTTTCTACAAGCTCCATTAATGTCTCGCTGCATCCTCATGACTCCTCCCACATCCTCTCACCAAGTTTCGTGGTAATCGATTCAGTAGTTTTTGTGTAATCATGCAAACGAACAGTCAGATGAAACAAAAGCAAATGAAAATACAACAATTCTATAACAATTTATCAATCCGTCCTGTTGAATTCTTTTGTTTTATTACAGTTTTATTTAGAATAATTTGTTTTCAAAATGTAAAAACCTTTCAAACAGCTTTTGATTTCCAAGAATCTCAGGAAACTTGTCCGAGTCTCTTTAAAAGTCTCTCGTTGGAATCAGGTCAGAGGTCGACAGCAGTGATCAACACGAGGCTCAGTCCTGATCAGTTCCATGAAGGTCATAGGGTTCAGTCTCTTGACCTCTGACCCTGGGACTCGCTCTACACCTTCTTGGGCACATTGGTGATGATGGGTTTGGGGCGAGTCTTAAAGATCAGCTTCCTCTTGATGATGGCCGTCACGTAGTAAGACTTGGAGGTGGAGCCCTGCTGGTCCGTCTCCATGGGAACCTGTGTGACATCATCCTCATTAGCGTCCTGGGTGTCCTGCTCGTGGTCAGAACGCTTAGTGAGGACGGCAAAGACTTTCTCCAGTTTGACCTGCTTCCCGTACAGGATGTGATGTCCCACAATCAGCACTGGCACCCCCTGGTGGAGAGAGGAACACAGAACCGTTAAAGGGGACATAGCATGCCCATTTTACCACAAGTTGATATGGTTCCTTGGGTCTTAATGAAATGTCTGTAACATACTTTGGTCAAAATACCACAAGATCATATAAACAGCACCTTTTTACCCTGTATAAACAGCCTCCACAGAGGACCGTTTTGACTGCCTGTTCTTTAAATGCTAATGAGCCAGCCCTCCCCCCATGATTTTAAACGATATAAATTACATATTTTATATGATATAAATTATCAAATATGCATCCCATACTTTGTATTCCCTTGTTGTCCTGGTTTTAATTTTCCCAATCACATAATTAATGTCCCTGCCCCCACTACCAGCACACAGCAGACAGACAGAGAGAGAAAGAGGGGGCTATGACCATCATTTACCCGAACCACATTCAACGGGTACAACAAGCGAGAAAGCAGAATCGGGCTGACTTTATATACAGTCTATGGGGCTGACCAGCGAGAATGCCGGAACAGCCAGGCGGCTGCGTGAGAACGCGCTGCGCTGCCTCGCAGCGCTCGGTACCGGCGGAACTACTGTACCGCGGAACTACAACCGACGCGAACTACTGTAACCGCATACAGTAGAGCTGAACATGCGGAAGTCTTCCACAGCTGGCAGTGGGAAGACAGCAGCCGCGCGCCGCCTGGCTGTTCCACGAGACATTTGCTGGTCAGCCCCTAGACTGTACATATAGGTCAGCCGCGATTCTGCTCCGCTGTTGTTGTACCCTGAATGTCGGGTTCGGGTAGGCTGAACACTGGGAAGTCCTCCACACTGTGCTGTGGCGCGACACAAATTCAGCTCACGCAGAGAGCGGGTCGAGCAGCTGCTGCAGCTCGGTCCCAACATCCAGAAATGCCTGAGGAATCGCAGCTGACCAGCGGAGAATGCTCCCGTGAACAGCCGCTGCGTGCGGGAACGGCGCTGCGCTGCCCGGTGTAAACACGGAAGTAACGAGTGGGGGAGGGGAGGGGGCCAAGACCATGTAGGGAGACTTCCAGTTCCTGTTACGACAATACCAGGAAGGAACAGATGACGTTTCTGACTTGAGGAACTATAACAAAACGCGCGAGTGTTTTTTCCCCAGAGTTTTTGGGTTGGTAGACATGCCAGATACCCACATTAACCTGTAGAAGCACTAGCAAAGTGGAATTTGCATGCTATGTCCCTTAAAGTAAAATGATTCTGTTCCATCAGGGGGTAAAAACTTACATCCATCAAGAGTCGGAAACCAAAGACAGACAGACAATCGATTACTTTCATCACGGATCGGTGTATCCATCATGTAAGAAAGGAGAATTCAGAAACGCCTCCAGCTTGAAGGGGTGGAAGCAGAACTTTGCCCAGTTTAGTATCTGAAAAGGGACATTTTCATTATTCTCTTGACCTCTTTGGTGTAGAGCAGGTCTCCCATCACATTTCCTGCCAGGCCGGAGTTGTGTCTGGACACCATCTCTCCCTGAAGCTCCACCAGCAGCCACTCTGGAGGACTGCTGCCATCCACGCTGCCTCTGACGGAGAACACACACACACACACCAGCGTCAGCTACAATCATCTAGAGAGGCTTCAACCTGGAGAGAGGAGGCTGTCGGCTGTGATCGAATCTCCCTGACAACTCTTTACTGAGTGAAATGACCTGAAGAAGCTGGTATGATACAAAGTCAACGCTGAGAAAAGGTGCTTCAGTGCTTCCTTCAGCAGAGGAAACAGAGAAGCCTCCTTGTGAAAGGACACGAGAAGTGTTCCAGACTTCCTTTAGTTTCACTGCAGCAGAGTCGTGAAGGTGGAAGCTACCTGTTTCATACAAGGTTCAATACTTATCATCACATTAATAAATAATATAAAGATTCTTCTCTCAAATGGGACCAGTCCAGAGTAATGATGAAGGACAAACCACTGAATCTCTATTATACTACATATATAAGTATTGGTTGAATACACTAAGAATTACTTGTCTCAACTTAACAGACACATTAAAAAGGTCAAACCGACCAATGCCAAGAGAATTATACATTTATATCTGTAAACATTTTTAAATAGTTTGTTTTGTTATTATTTTTAATATCTTTTGTTTTATCTTTCTATTGTAAGTTATTATGAATGATTCCTGGTCAAATGTTCCACGTCCATTTTTTAAAAGTAATATAAGTAATAAGTAAAACATATTTATTTAATAAATGGTAATAAATTGGTCAGTGAATATTGAACAAAGTGCAAATTACTTTAATTTAACCTTGATCTTGTGTCAGTTTCAACTCATAAATACAGTTTTTATCTCAACCTTCAATCTTCTGTTTCCACTCAAACTAAAAAACTGAATAAATCCACATAATCCTGTTTCTGTTTATATTTGTAACTTGTTTGCCTGTGGCTCCCACGTGTCCTCTTGTATTTAGCTACATGATTCTATTTCACTGTGGTTTAAATGATTTATATTTACTCTCAATCTTTACTTAAAAAGAACAACGTGGACAAACGTACAGTTTTTACTCTTCTATGATGCCGAGAATGTCCTGAAAATAATAACATAACATTTAAATTAAAGCAGTTCTCCTGTGAGTTGCTTCAAATCAAGTTGAACCAGAAGTTAAAGTGAAGTTAATGTGAAGTTAAAGTGAAGTTAGTTCACTGTTCTTACCTGACGACGATTTGAACCATTGTCCTGAAGGAAAGTGACGTCGCTAGATATTAATATTAATGTTAATATTAGTATTTAACTAAAACAGGTTCCATCCAGGTTCGTTATTCAACAACATCAAACCAGCTCAGATGTCAACAGCGTTTACCGCCAGCTGCGTCACTGCACTGACGTGTTTCCGTTTCCTGCTGCCGGTGGATCAGTTCCGGGTCGGATCTGCTCAACGTGGTTCCTGATGTTTTTCCGGTTTGTGGATTAAACTGCGTGGAAAAGTCAAAGAAAACAAACGGTTCGTTACGTTTTATTCTGACTTTTACTGTTGTTGAAGTTTCTGACCCGGGAATGAAAAGTCCCGCGTGTTTACCGGGAGGTTTTGGTTTAACTCGCGGGGGGAACAGCGTGTTTACATGTGTTTTACACGTGTTTGACCTGTTTCTCTGTTTCTCTGTCCTCCCCCCCCCACAGTGAGACATGGGGGAGTTCACGGTTCATCGTGTTCGATTCTTCGACCACACGCCCGCTGCGGTCCGGGCCCTGGCCTTCCACAGCGGCTCGGAGCGGCTGGCCCTGGCCCGGGCCGACGGAGCCGTGGAGGTCTTCAACTTCAACGACAACTACTTCCAGGAGAAGGTAAGAGCTCCGAGGAACCGGACCCCCCCCCCTGCAGACTGAGGGTTCACACACAGAGGAGCTCCAACTTCACATGAACCAGCTTCTCTAGGGAGCTGCGTGTTTAAAACCCAGGGGACAGTCTCCTTCCTGTGCAGCTCCGTGTATCTCTGTCTCCCTTTGAGAGCTCAGTGGGTTCAGTCTGAACTTGGCCTGATGATCGTGTCCAGTGGATTTGTTGTGAGGAGGCGTCAGACCTCCAGATTTATCTCAGGTGTCATTCGTCCACTTTGCTCTGAGGAGGAACCGAACACAACAACACACCTGATTATTAACATGTATATTCATCACAGGAGACACATGCAGGACACATTGTAAAACCAGCTGTGACCAGACCCACTGAACACTGATCAGATCTCTAAACACCTCGTCTGAACGCAGCCTGGGAACTGGATGTATCATCTCCACACTTATATTGTGATGTGTTTCTGGTGCCCAGGTGATCCCGGGACAGGACGGCAGGACGGTGGAGGCTCTGTGTTGGGTGGGCCAGCGTCTGTTCGCTGCTGGTCTGAATGGGGAGATCACGGAGTACGACCTGGAGAACCTGAGGCCCAGGTACACCGTGGAGGCGTACGGAGGACCAGTCTGGACCATCAGCGCCAACAGCCAGGGATCCCTGCTGGCGGTCAGTCGAGACGAGTGGATCTTATATTCAATTTGCTCACGTTGCTCGAATTCCTCCACAAAGGACCAATGTTTGCTCGGTTTTTAACAGAGTGAATGTTTTCTGTGTCAGGTCGGCTGTGAGGACGGGACAGTGAAGATGTTTGAGATTCAAGAGAAGAAGATTCAGTTTCAGAGAAACCTGGACCGGCAGAAAGGTGAGAAACATCTGGTTCAGGGATGTTTCTTAATATCCATCCAGCCATCCCTTTGTCTACAGTTGTGTATTTGTGTGTCTTCCTTATCATTTGAACTGTGTGTGATCTTCCAGGACGTATTATATCTCTGTCCTGGCACCCGACCGGTTCTCTGATCGCTGCTGGTTTGATGGACATGATCAGAATCTTTGATGCTGAAACAGGTGAGAAGATTTGATCCTGAAGTGACTCTGGTGTCTAATCACTGCGAAGTGAGGCTGAAACTTTGTATTCACAACTCATGACCTGTTCTAGTTAAAATATACAACCCAGAAGCGCATCTGTCTTGGTGATCCAGCAGGGGGCGCTCACTGTCAGCTTGATGTATTGCATTTTGAATCCCTATGAGACAAACTTTGGTTTGTTATCACGGTTCTTACAGATGAAGTTTGATTCTCTTCTCTTCAGGTCGAGCCACACACAGACTCCTGGTGGACAGAGGTGTCGGGACGTCCAAGAGCCAGGAGGTGGTGGTCTGGAGCGTCGTCTTCTTGTCCGACCACACGATCATCAGCGGCGACTCTGCGGGAAAAGTCCAGATCTGGGACGGACACACGGGAACGCTGGTCAGAACTCACCTGGTTTCTAAGTGGGACGTTCTGTCTCTCGCTGTTTCACAGGTAAACGTGTGACTGAAGTTTACGACACAACTTCCAGACACTTCGTTATGTTCACGACCCGGCAGAATAAACGATGTTAACCTTTTGCTGAACAGGATGAGAGCAGTGTTATCGCCGGGACATCGGAGGGCACAGTCATCCAGTTCCAGTTCCTCTCCTCCACTGTGGCTCAGCAGGACAAAGAGTGGGTCCGAACCAGGACCTTTAAAAACCACTCGCATGATGTGAGGGCGCTGGTCCACACAGAGACGGCTGTGGTTTCTGGAGGTCGGTGTTGAACCTGCTGTTTTCTGTTTTATATATAAAACCACTGACGCCTGTTAGAGTCTCATCACTGATGTAACAAAACAAAAGAATCATAATTAAAACAATAAACCTTATAACGACGATGTTCTCATGACATCAGGTATGGACACCCAGCTGGTAGTGCGACCCCTGCTGGACAAGGTGGAGAAGAACACCCTGGAGTCATCACTGCGCAAAATAGCTTTTCCTCACGTGAGTCCAGTTCCTGTACTTTATGACTTTAAGAAGAAAAGATTTGATATTATTCTTTGCATCTCATCATGTACATGTACATGAGACTGGTTTTCTTCTTCCCTTCCGTGCAGAGGAGTCTGGTTTGTTGTGCAAAGAAAGCAGGTCTGCTGCTTTTCCAGTTCCCTGAACATTTAGAGCTGTGGAGATTAGGAGAGGGTGAAGGACACGGTGAGGGAAACACAACACACACAACACACACAACACACACACAAACACACAAACACAAGAATAGATCTGATTAACGAGTCGTTGTGTCTGACTGAATCTTTGTTGTGTATTTATTGTTCTGGTTTCTGTGTGTTTACAGGACGAGCTGGTGAAAGTCTGCCTGTGAAGAGGAAACCAGAGAAACTGATCCACCTCAAGCGGAAGGTGTGTGTGTGTGTGTGTGTGTGTGTGTGTGTGTGTGTGTGTGTGTGTGTGTGTGTGTGTGTGTGTGTGTGTGTGTGTGTGTGTGTGTGTGTGTGTGTGTGTGTGTGTGTGTGTGTGTGTGTGTGTGTGTGTGTGTGTGTGTGTACTGATGAGAAGTGAACATAGCTTGGTTGTTTTTGTGAATCTTCATTAAACACTCAGGTTTTAGTTAATGCATCACGAGCAGAAGCTCACAGGTCTAAGTTCTCCTCAGTGAGGTCACTTCCTGTCGTTAAGAGAAGATTGACACGTGAAGCTGGTTGTGTGTTGTGACGTCCGCAGGGAGACGATCAGATCTGCTGCAGCGCCTTGTCTCCGTGCGGCGGCTGGATGTCCTACTCCACCGTCTCCAGCGTCCGTCTGTACAGAATTCAGTACGACGACAACAACATCAGCATCACCAAGGTGACGTGATCATCACTGAACCGCCAGGCTCACTTTAATCAAGCTGCTGGTTTAAAAGTCAATTCATTCAAGGAAAAACATGAATCTCACTGATCCGTTTCTTTCCAGGTGTCCAAATTACCCAAGAGCCTTTGCTCTGTGCACCGGCTCTGCTTCTCCCCCGACTCCTCCAAGCTCTTTGCCTCCTCGAACCACTCCTCCGTCATCGTGGTCGCCCTCAACCAGTCGGAGTGCAAATACCTTTCCACCCTCAAACCCAAGTCAGGTGAGTTGAAGACAGACTCCCTGAACCCTGCAGCTTGTCTCTGCTCAGTGTGTCACTGCCTCTGTTTAATCTGCAGGCTCCAGGCAGCCGGTCCACCTGCTGTTCGCCAGCGAGGACGGGAAGTGGCTCGCGACAGCGAACACGGCCTGTGAGGTCCACGTCTACAACCTGCACACGATGAAGGTCGCTCTCAACTCACTGTCATTAACCTTTGTCAGGTTTAACCCATAAAGATTCAGTGAAGAACTCCTGTGTGTGTGTGTGTGTGTGTGTGTGTGTGTGTGTGTGTGTGTGTGTGTGTGTGTGTGTGTGTGTGTGTGTGTGTGTGTGTGTGTGTGTGTGTGTGTGTGTGTGTGTTTGTTCACAGCTTCACTGCACGGTTCCCGTCTACCGCTCCTGTCCCACTGCGATCGCCGTCAATCCTGTGACCAGCAACCTCGTCACCGTGCACGCCGACCAGCAGGTAAACACACTGCGTCAGGGTTTGTCCAACGCTCTGTGAATAACAGCAATAACCTGTCACAGTTAAAGTCAGACACACACTCTCCAGGTCTCATGACAGTGTGTGTGTGTGCAGATCTTTGAGTTCTCCCTGGGGCAGAAGGAATACACCGAGTGGAGCCGGAAGCTGCAGAAACAAGGGCTTCACTCTCTGTGGCTGGAGCGGGACACGCCCGTCACCCACGTCACCTTCAACCCCAGAAACTCGGCTCACATCCTCCTGCACGACACCTTCATGTTCTGCATCATCGACCAGAGTCTGGTACGTGAGCCTCTGCAGCCACTGAGCACTTTATTAGGAACACCTCCCTTTGCCACAGGAGGTCAGTCCTGAGCCAAACGGGCTGAACCACAGGATTTAGACGGTGTTAACTTTTCATGTATAAATAAAAGTCATGGCGGTTTCAGTCCGAGTCAGTTTGTAATGAAGATTCTTTTTAATAAATGTGACATTAAAACATCAACAGTCACATAATTTAGTTTTCAGCTCCCAAACACATGGAAGTGCAGAAGTTAGTTTGTCAGTGTCTTGTGTATTTCAGTAACAGATGGATGAATAAAACAGGATGTGTTGTTTCTGTTTCCTGTTGCAGCCGCTCCCTGAAGCGAAGAGTCCGCTCTACAACCAGATGATGCTGAGGAGTCTCCCCGAGGCCGAGCGGGTCCGACACAGTCACGCCTTCAAGATCAGCAAGAACTTCCAGGTACGTCGGCACACAGGAGATCTTCAGCACCTGATCCTCACTCTCATGACCGAGTACAAGATGGCTGCTCACGTCTCAGGATCATTTGGCTTCACTTCTGTTCAGCGGGAGGTTGTGGAGTCGAGTCCAATGTTAAATGATTTGTTTTACTTACTGATGTCTCACGTTGTCCCACAGCATCTCCTGTGTGTGAGTTTACTGGAGGACCTGTCTCTGGTGGTAGTGGAGCGCCCCCTGCTGGACATCATGTCTCAGCTGCCGGCTCCTGTCCGGCAGAAGAAATTTGCCACATAAATGAACTGAAGCAGGTTTTTCTCAGCCAGAAGAAACGTTTGTTACCTTAATGTGTTAACTCACTTTAAACCTAATCATCGTCAACAAGTTTTAACGTGTGAACACTTTGTAAAAAAACATGTAATAAATAGACATAAATACTGTCGTTGTTTGGCTTTTGAATTCTGTATCATATCTTATATGTGTTTTTTCATCTCAGATCAGACGATAGAATAATGTGGTTTTACAAAGTAGCTGCTCTCAATTTTTAAATGTCTGGAAAACATCTGTTGTGGTTTTAAAAACAAAGTTTCATGTCTAAACAAGGCTGAAGGTTCGAATTCAACAAACTGTAGGTGAATCTGAATAAACTTCAGAGCCGACTTATTCCCAGTTTTAAGAAATTAAGAAAAACGTGTCAAATAAATATTTAGTTTATTATAATCTATTGTTTAATCAATGTCAAGTCAAAGTTTATAATACATTTTAATTATGTTTTTAATGGATTTAGATTCTTACATCGACATCCAGACGCAAGTTGGATAATAAGTCTCATAATGTTAAATAAACTAAACTAAATTATAAATTTTTAGAAATCCACTGTTTCACGCTGCAAACCCTGAGTGAACCGGTTTAAAAGAAAACCCGACTCCCCCCAGAGTTCTGCCTCTTCCACCCCCAACCAGCCGGAACAGATTCTACCAGATCTGACGTCAGTGATACAAGAAGAACAAACAGTGACGACACAGTTTCTTAAATAAGCAACATTTTTATTCCTTCTGCTTCAAAGAAGCTTCACATTCTCGTCTGTGACAGACTCAAAGTCCCACTGGGACCAAACCTACAGGATGTGCCACATAAATAAATAGAAAATCCTCCTCATTCATTCATGAGAATTTTTAACCTTCAGTTGCTCCAACAAGTGCAAAACAAATAAATAGATTATTATTAAAATATTAGCTGTTAAATTATTAGTTTTATAGAACTATACAATAGCCATTTTCTTCGATGACGAGGTCATCAATATGAAAACAAGTGCATGATAAAGAGAAGACGGGTCCACAAAGACCTACAACATCACACACGCATCCATCATCACTTCCTCACTGATAATAAATAACATGCATTTGACCTCCAGCCGCGTGTGGAGGTCGGCGTGTCCACCAATCACAGCAGGACGTCCGACCGCTGAGAGAACTTGGTGGCTTTAAATAAATAGACAGTAGTGTGTTCAGGGTCGGGGCCGAGTGTGGCGTTTCCTCGTGGCAGCTCCTAGGAGGACTTGACCCTGGCGCAGGTGCAGCCCACAGCGACCTCCACGGTGACGGGCTTCAGGTGGTACCTCTTCCCGTCGCTGCAGAGCTCCCTCCTCAGGAACACGCGGCTCTGCAGCACGGGCACGGAGTTGTAGTCCAGACTCTCCCTGGGAGGATTCTTGCCCTGGATCAGGATGCAGCCTGAGCACAGGCACTGGGCCTCAGCGTAGGTGGAGGGGAAGTGATCCTTCATGGGTTTAATCCTGCAGAGCAACGGGGGGGGGAGTCGGTCAGCAGCTGATTATCATAATAAAAACTTCAAACCTTTAAAAAGTTACAATGAGCTTCAGAGAGAAGACAAATAAAAACATCAAAGACAGGAGGATAAGTAATACGTCATAAGGACGAGTCACTGAACAGAGGTAAACAGATTAGATTCAAGAGTCGGATTTGAGATAAAGACACAGATCAGTAGAGATAGATAGATTCTAAATAGACAGAGAGAGAGAGATGAGAGAGAGAGAGAGAGAGAGAGAGAGAGCGTGAGAGAGAGAGAGAGAGAGACAGAGAGAGAGAGCGTGAGAGAGAGAGGGAGAGCGTGAGAGAGAGAGAGAGCGTGAGAGAGAGAGAGCGTGAGAGAGAGAGAGCGAGAGAGAGAGAGAGAGAGAGAGAGAGAGAGAGAGAGAGAGAGAGACAGAGAGAGAGAGAGAGAGAGTGGGGAACAGAGAGAGAGAGAGGGAGAGAGGGAGAGAGAGAGAGAGACAGAGAGAGAGAGAGAGAGAGAGAGAGAGAGAGAGAGAGAGAGTGGGGAACAGAGAGAGAGAGAGAGAGAGAGGGGAGAGAGAGAGAGAGAGAGAGAGAGGGAGAGAGAGAGAGAGAGAGAGAGAGAGAGAGAGAGAGAGGAAAGAGAGAGAGAGAGAGTGGGAACAGAGAGAGAGAGGGAGAGAGGGAGAGAGAGAGAGAGAGAGAGAGAGAGAGAGAGAGAGAGAGAGAGAGAGAGAGAGAGAGAGAGGGAGAGAGAGAGAGAGAGAGAGAGAGACGGGACTTCCCCTCGGTCACACCTGCGCGTCACCGCAGCTTCCTAATAGTGAGGCGCGTGCACGCGCACTTACTCATCACTGCGACGCAGATGAGTGACGTCAGACTTTTTGCGCTGCCTAATTGCATCACACGCAGGCGTTTTGCGCGGCCCCGCGGTGTTTCCTCGTTATTCTACCCGGATACACATGACAACATTAAGATGTGACAGCGTTTAAATGATTTACATGACATTTACTTTATATAATTAATAATTATTATAATTTCACTCCTCGCTCTCACAACTTTTCCAAAGTCAACTTTTCTAAAATATTGAACTTTTGACTCCATTACTTTTATTACTTTTATTACTTACATCGTCTTTATCAACTACTGCGGAATTCAAAGTACTTTGCTTTCATGTATAACTTCAGTCAACACGATGCAGTTCACTGGAACTTGTATTTGTACTCTGAGAGTTTGAGTGCGATCAGATTTACTGTTATTTCACTTTCATCCAGAAAAACCCCGCAATCACATGAGTTTAAAATCCAGAACTCTGTTAAATATTAAACAGGTAATTCCCAACTATTTACACATGTTTGACTTTCTCCTGCCGTGGTTCAGTGAAAGAGCCAAGTGATGGAATCTGTCACGGGAGAAGCTTCTTCGTGAGTCCCAGCAGGCTGATGAAGACCTTTGGATGAAGAGCTTTACTCACACGTATCTCCAGGGCGACACGGACCGGTCACTGAGCTCCAGAGGCCGCTGCTGGTACAGCTCCACCGGGCAGGAGGCAGGAGAGTCCGCCGCCGCCGCTGCAGGCGACAGCTCCAGGTGATGAGCGTAGTGCGTCCGCAGCCTCTTCTCCGCAGCCTCCTCCAGGTCCTGGTCCTCAAAGCAGCGGCCCGTCTTACAGCTCCACACCGGGGAGAGCAGGAGGGCGAGGCCGAGCAGCAGCTGGGGGTGCAGGGGGGAGATGGAGGGTGAGCAGGGGGAGAGATGAGGGGATGGAGGAGGAAAAGACTGGGTCTGAAACTCACCTGCGTCAAGTCCATTCTGTGCCTCTGACCAGGTGATAACCAAATGATAACCAGGTGATAACCAGGTGATAACCAGCTGTGGAGCAGATGTGGAGCAGCTGGTCCTCTCGACTGTAACTAACCATCTGTCTCGTGCAGCCAGTATTTATCGAGCTCACCTGGGAAAAACCGGCGGCGGCACGAGGAAGTGAGAACGAGTTTTTAGTTGCTTGAGTGAAAGTGAACACACGCACACGCCCACACGCCCACACACACACACACACACACACACACACACACACATATTTTACTTTGCCTTAACTTAAATGATGATGTAATGTTCTTGTTTGGGTTAGAAACAAGTATGAACTGTTTCTGTCTTTACAGAAGATATATAGATATTATCAATCAATCAATCAAATTTTATTTGTATAGCCCATATTCACAAATCACAATTTGTCTCATAGGGCTTTAACATGGTGTGACATCCTCTGCCCTTAACCCTCAACAAGAGTCAGGAAAAACTACTTAAAAACCCTTTTAACAGGGAAAGAAGGTAGAAACCTCAGAGAGCCACATGTGAGGATCCGTCTCCCAGGACGGACAGAAGTGCAATGGATGTCAAGTGTAAAGGAGAACATCAAGATAAAGGTTTTAGCAGCATTGATTAGGGTAAACATTTTGAAGTATAACTGAAGGTCAGTGATTTGGTGGATTAATGTCATTAATGGTCAAGTGTCTGTGGAGAAATACTATGTATTATGTCTTTCCTCATGTATTTGTTTTGAATCAATATCTATATATTAATTCCCTTACCCCAAGTTATTTACGTGTTTACTTCAATTAATTTAAATATACATCAAATAATTTATGTATATATTTGTTAATTTCAGAATTTAAAAAAGTTAAACTTTATTTGGTTCTGGTGTTTTTCTCAAAGCTTAAAAAACAATACAACCTGTATTTAATTAGATATGTATGTTGTGATTTGGCTAAATAATGAATAAAGAAATGCAAATGACATTAAATTGGAAAAAAATGATTTTGTTTACTTCAGAACTTCGAAATCAATTTAATTTAATTTATTCATAGATGTAACAATTCAAACTAGATTTATTGTATTGTAGTAAAAAGTGCAGAAACTTGGAGATAAATGTTGTTTTATTTATTCAGGATACTCATTAAAATGACCAGATATAGATTTACTTATTTCACTCAAAAATTAAAGATGACTAATAAAATTTTTTATTTACCAACATAAACGAGGAAGAAAATACAAAACTGAATCCCTCAGATCTCAGATCTGTGGAGTTCACATGTAAAACAGAATAAAAAGTCACTCTTGTGTTTTTACATCATCACACGCTGATAAACTGGGTCAGAAAGTTGTTTAAACTGGAGAACGAGAGAAGTTTGAAGATCTTTGTGATTTCAGATGAAGTCGTTGGTTTGGAAACAGGATATTTGATCCAATATCAGGACTGATTAGGTTCTTTGATCTGCACTCAGGTTTGTGGAGCTGACCCAGAAACAGCCTGAAGCCGATAAGGTGACGGCCATTGTTAGAAAGGCTTTGTGCTCCCGGCTGCGCAGCTTGAGAAAGAATCTGTGTGTAAATCCTGAGGTTGTGTCATGACTTCATGGTCTCAGTGATTGTTTGATGTGTCGTCCACGTGACAACAGGATTAAAACACCACACACTGGTTGACGTTGTGTTACCAGGAGTTTCTGGACTCTTGGTGGGAGGAGTCTGACCCAGCGAAGAACCCATGAGATTCAAGAACGACACATCCCATAAACCATTGCAATGATCTCTTACCAACGACTTCCTGCTTCTTCTCGAATTGAACCTTGTAGCTACAGTGTTTTAATATATTGTAGTTTGTGTATGTTTGTAGATTGTGTTTCATAAAGTGTAAAGTGCAGTAACCTAATGTCGTGACGCTGAATGATCAGATCGTATCCAACATGACATCGTTAACATTTCTACCGATCACTTCTGCACCTGAGGATTGTGCGAAGTGTAGTATTTTTTTGTGGCTTCTACAGGAGTAAATAACATTGTTTCACAATTTTGTGGTGAGTCTACCATGGATGGTTAAATTATTACGGCTGCTAATTAAAATCTCTCTTCAGAAAATGGACGGGAGTTTGACTTCACACTGTTGTAGTAAGCTCTAAACATGTAAATGCATTATGGTGATGGGGGCTTTAAAGAGACAGGAGCAAAAACCAAGTGTTGGAGACAGAGGCTGAAGAGAGGAGCAGCAGCGATGGACCATCTGAGGACAGTGATTCCTCAACATTAGAGCATGAAAACTGACATTTACCCAAAAGTCCCTGTTCTGCGTGGACACGTCTGTGGAGACTTCGCATTCAACACATTCTGAGGGACTGACCAGAAAGTTAATGCTAAATTTCCCTTTATCACGTTCGGGTTGATAAGAGGTCATTCCCCTCTTAAACACACACACACACACACACACACACACACACACACACGTTTCATTTTCAGCACATTCTGACTGAGACACTTATTAAACAATGAGGATTGTTGACTTTACACTTCAAACATTTGACAGAATAGGAAAACCCTGCAGAGGTGGTGAAGTCGTTGGATTCGTACACCGGTATGAGAGCCAGCGATTTCACATCATTTTACATAATCATAATAGTAGCTTTTAAACGTTAAAGTGCCTTTGTTTCCAATGACAAACTATTTCCGTCTCTCACAAGCTCCGTCACCTCTTTTTGGCCGATGCATACGTTTTTATGATCAAGTATTAATCGGCCTTTCACCTCTGATTCTTTTTCTTTGCTCTCCGTTATGTCCATATTGGAGAGAGGAGTCCATGTGTTTCCACATTCTGACTTCGAAGCACATGAACACAACGAAGTCAGAGCAACGACTTCACAAGTCGGGAGACGGGACCTAAGAGGAGCCTGTGAACGCTGCAGGTCTTCATCACCTCAAAGCTCATTGAAGCAGAAATTAGTCAATGGTGCAAATTTGCGTTTCAAAGATGAACCCGAGTGATTCCCCTGATGTATTCTGATGCAACATTTCATGAATCCGTCTCATTTTTGCTCATTGGAGGGTTTCTGTTTTGATTTCTTACTCTTACTTTTTCCAAATGCAAACACTTCTTTATAACGTCACAACATGTTGACATTACTGAAGTTACAAACTCGACATGTTGCTGCAGTGGTTCCTGTTTTCCTCTCAGAGTGATATTTGATTCTAAGCTTCCACTGAGCTGTTTATTCATGTTGTGGAAAACCTAAACAAATTCACCGGTTCAGAAGGTCACAGGCTTCATGGGAATTCCTGTATAATGTAAAACACCTCACATGCAAATTAGTTGACTTGACCATTCCCTTACCTCCTCTTTGTGAATAATTTACAATAGTTCTTTGTGTAATCACGCTGACAAGCATACTAACAGACAAGTGGGAACAGGGGTGAAAACATAACCTCCTTGGTGGAGGTGACGTCTTATTTTCCCTTTTGACCTGAAGCTGCAACGAACAGACACAATGGCAGAGGCACGAGAGGGACACCCGAAGAAAGGAGGCGAGTTTCAACAGACGAAACCCTCGACAGTGAAACAGAACAACGAACCGTGTTGATGCAACGCGGCTGAGAGACGACGGGTTTGTTCCACGTCGTCTGGCTGCTGCAGACGAGCTCCTCAAAAACCACGGATCAACTTTCTACAAGAGATTTGAGCCCCGAGTGAAAACCGGTCATTTATATATGCGTGTATTCTTTATGTTGATGATAATTAAGAGTCTTAACGTTCCCACAAATATTTCACTTTATCGAAACGCATTCTGTTTCAGTCGGAGAAAAGAAATACAGTCAGCCGAGCTCCTCTTTATCAAAATAGTTTTATTTCGAAGGCTGTTGTCACAAAAGCAAGACATATCTTGGTCTCTAAATGTCCCCGTTCCACCGCTCACACTCCTCCAACTAAAAACATGACACAAATAAAACTTCGGTTTTATGACTTGAGAGCCAAGAAGAAAACAAAATGCTGCAGATTAAAAAAAGAAGAAGCAATATTTCACATCACTATCGTCTATAATCATACGCTTAAAAGAATCTGATGACTTGCTATTATTGTACAAGGTGTGACAGCGAACACACAGAACGCAGATGAGTCACTGGTTGAGGAAGAACCCGCCGTGGACACAGCTCGGGCTCGGGGGCTGAATACAGATACTCAAGATTTTGTACAAAGAAGCGCAGTGAAGCCGTCGGTCACACGGCTCCACGGAGGAAAGAAAAGATGTGAGAGGACGAGACAATAAAAGACGAGAGAAGTAGAATCAATATGTATAAATCTGCTTCATCACAGCACATCAGGAAGATGCTCCCTTTTCACTGGAGGGTCAGAGAAAACCTCACGACCTTCTGTTTCTGTGACGTCTACACGCTTCATCACGGAGACGCCCCTCCCTCGCCACACACCCACATGTTCCCTCCCGTTTCTCGCCGATGAGGTAAAACTGCAGCCGGACATTCAGAGACTTTGACGGGGGGGCAAACGTCCGATGTGTGGGAGCGAGCGGCGCTCTCGAATGAAGCCGAGTCAAACCTCTGAAGGCAGACGAGCAGGAGATGTTTTTTGTGGCAGCATGAACCAAACAACATTTTTACAAATCCACTAATAGCGGAGGGGGGGGGAACCTCCACCCCGTGATCCTCACTGTTGCCTCAGCGCAGGAGCTCAGGCAGGCAGACAGCCGAGGGGCGGGCGTCCTTCTATTTGGCGGGGATCTTCGCTCGCTTGCGGGCGATGGCGTCCTCCACGGCCTTCAGCTGCTTCAGCAGCTCCTCGCGGCGGGACAGTGTGTTGCTGGGTTTGTTGGAGCCCGACGCCGAGCCGGAGGCCGCAGCAGCGCCTGGAGCAGCGGGTTTGCCTGACGGCGCCGCCGGGGCTTTGCCAGACGACTTCGGGGCTGGTGACAGAGGACGTTTTCTGGAAGAGACAAGAAAGAGATGAGGTCACATTCTTTAGAAACAGAAACAACTCAGAAACAAGCAGAAAGTGACCAAAACAAAAAGGAAAACAATTTATCCAGCCACTTTCATTTAATGATTTTCACAGAACCCGAAATTGAAACCCGTCAGAGTTTATCGGACATTGTTTACTCTCGGTACTCTGAAGAGATTAGACTTTTATCTGCTTCATGTTATAAACCACCTTTCTCATTGTGGGGATTTTTTACCAGAGCAACTGAATGTAACAACACGTGCAGACATGTGACACGCGTGTGTTTCTTCCACGTCTGTGGCATCTTCCTCATTTTGCCCAAACTTCATGTTCTGAAAACCCTGATGTGTTTGCTGAGTCAACACAGATCAGTGCAGGCGATACAGACTTTCCACACTTCCATCTTTAACGCCACTTTTACCACGTTTAACTTCTGTAGTCGTGTGTCAAAAGGTCAGATGTCAGTGAAATGCAGTGGTTTGCACCAACCTGTCTCCGTGGGGGGGCAAGGGTCGGGGGCCTTGGCCTCTGGGTCGATCCATTCGAGGGGAGAGCGGGGGTCGACCCGGTATCCTTTTATCACGACCTGAAAACACAAGTGTGAAAGTTAAAGAGGATGAGTGGTTTAGAAATGAGGCCGAGAGTTTTACATCACTGTGGTTCAGGAAAACTGCTGCGTCGTCTCTTTCAAAGGTCGAATGGAGATTTGGTGAAATGTCTCCACTTCCACTTTAGGTGAAGCAATTCAGGATGTGGGCTTGTAAAGTAAATTCACTGCTAAGCTGTTCACAACAACCCTGTAGTTCCAGCTCAGAAACAGAAGAAGTGATTGAGCCATGAAGACGTCGGAGGTGTTTGACTCCGACGACCTTCACCTGCCCCCTGCACAATCACACGGTCTCCACCCCCCCCAACACAGACGGTGCTTTATGGTCTCTATCACTCTAAATGGGACCTTCATTTCAAAATGAACATGGTGCTGTATTGAAGAAGACTCAGAACCAGAGAAAATATGGATTTAGTGGATGCAATTGTCTTGAATAACCAGAGCTGCAGGATGTTAAATTAAATACCAGAGAAATTACACTTGTGGGGAAAAACCCATGAAATCAACTTTGCGGCCTGAGCAAAGTGACAAGAGACAGACGTCGAACAATCTGTAGGGAGCAGATTAAAAGAGTCGATTGTCTTCAAGAAAACCGTGAAACCTGCTACGCGTTTCTGATAAGACTCCAAACTCCCTGACGACCATCAGAAGGAACAGAATATCTTTTACCTACAGAAAGATCAATACAACTTGACTTTCTCTTCTCAGCAGAGTTAACACTGTTCCTCCAGAGCTTTAATATCAACGGAAGAAAACTGAAAAACAAGTCCGACCGATGCAGGTCAGATCCAGTCATAGTTAGAGGAAGGAAATGATTGAAGGTTTGAAACAGCTGACGAAGTGAGTGTCATCATCGTTGATGCAATCTTCGTTAATCACTCATGAAAATTCTATTTTTAGCTGCAAGTAAATACTGTCATAAACTGATATCCCAGAATAGTTCAGCCGATTAAGAGTAAAGAAGTATTGACTTAATAGTTAAATAATAACTAATCAAACATTTTAACAGTTGAAACCAGCTGAGGTTTCATATTAATTAAGTTATTAAATAGTAAAAACGATTTAGCTGCCATTTCACCACAAACGTTGGCATCAACAACCAGAATCACCATCTGGCGGCTGTTTGCCTCCAGATGAACTTCAGCCTACATTCCTTTGTTTTCCAGACTCGTATGAAATCCCAGTGACCTCTGACCTCTAGACTCAGTTCTCCCTCGAGTCCGTGTGAACGTGTGTGTGAATGAAATGTGATGACGTCGCTCCTCATGAATCTCACCTCGGTCTGGAGACATGGCCATCCTCTTGCTGACGGGGGATCCCGGCCGGTCTTTGTCTGCGGGCAGGTACCTCTTCCTGCTGCCCTTATCACCCTGCTGCTGGAAAATAACACAACATGTACCATTAAAAAAATATATACTAATGTTACCAACACAACAGAATTCAAACCTCAAATAACCAATTCTATTCAGAGACATTGTTTCATAGAGGTATGAAGCTAAACTGGCCACGTGGACGCAGATCAGTGATGGAGGAAGCAGTAGTCACCTTGTTGAGGAGAGTGAGTTTGATGTCTTTGTGGGAACCTGAACCTCCATAGCTTCCAGGGGGGCCCATGTTGCCGGGAGGGGGGTGTGCTGGGTGCCCCCCCCTGTTACCAGGTCCTGATTTGGGCACAGGGTTTCCTCCCCTGGGGGGGGCTCCAGACGGGTCCAGCTTCCTGCGATCATCCCTGAAGGGTTCGTCTTTCTTTGACGGTCTCTCTGTGGCGAGGACGAGAAAACCCGAGAAAACCCGAGGGTTACTATCGACCTACTTTTACGTGCAACAGACGGAAGATGTAGCAGCTTTTTTTTCTCCACATTCATTATTTTCTACGGAGACATTGTTTATCCTTTATTTACGACTTGAATGTGACAGTGTTGTGTGTCAGTCTGCTCTTTGTTCACTTACCTCTGGTCTTGTCTCTTCCGTGCGGAGGCCGTTCCCTCACGGGTGCTCGCTCCTTGCGGGGGTGGTTGGGTGCGGGCGAGTGGGAGCTGGCAGAGGACACTGGACTTGCCAGGTCGGCGTACATGTCATCCGAGTCCGCACTGCGCACGGAGCTGCTGCTGGAGGACGCCGACGACACCGACGACACGCTGCTCACGCTCAGCGATCTGTGGTAAGGTGACAAACGGTTATCCTACAGTACGCACAACATGTACACACAACATGTACACACAGGTATGAACACACACGGCCTGACTTATAATGATCATACCTGGATTTCCTGGACGGTTCGACACAGCACATGAAAGCAGAAGAGAAGAATACAGAATTAAACCAGATTAGAAAAATCGTACCTTTAATTTTGGGATATTTAGCTGAAACAGTGACTTGAAATGAATGTAACCGATGTCCACATGATTTGAGATATCGATTTGTGAGCTTGACCTTTGACCATCAAAATCTAATCAGTTAATCTGTGAGTGCAACTGAACATTTTTACCAAATTTGAAGGAATTCCCTCGAGGTGTTACTGAGATATCATGTTCATAAGGATAGGAAGTACATACATATGGACGTACAACCTGCAAACATAAAGCCTCTGGCCACAGGCCGGTGCTTCACTGTACCTGGATTTTCTGGATCCGGATTTTGAGAGCGAGTTGGAGGAGGATCTGGATCGGGAGCTAGAACCAGTATAACTGCTACCGCTTCCACTGACACTCCCACTCACAGTTTGCCTGAGGAGACAGAGAGAGGAAGATCTGAGAACACAACAGGAAGGTTTTAACGATATTAAGACAAGTGCAACACCCAGCTTCTTGTTCAGCACCGCACCTGTACAGAAAAAAACCCACGATGGAAAAACAAGAGTGAATGTCCCTCAGTGGAGCTCAGAGCTCCGCGAAGGCCCAACTGACCCTTTAAATTCACATCAGCCAATAGCTCCACAAGACGAACAGAGGCCGTTAAGAAGAACAGTGGCGGAACTTTGACGCAAGTTGGCAAGAAACTTCTATCTGATGTTATTTCGCCCGGACAAATGATGTCAGAGCCTAAAGGACAGAAAGCAACTTTATCTCAGAGGAACTGAAAGTTTGCCGGCCGGTGAGCTCACTTCATAAACCTTATCAGGGAAATGCTGACTAACAACATGTTACCCCACCCACAGGGCTGAAGTCAGAGCCAAACAAACCCTAACGCTGGAAAAGGCACCGACAGTGGAGCTTCTGTGGGTATTGAAATGTATAAGAAGGTCTTTCAAACGCAGGTAAAAGAGCTGAAAAGGCAATCGACTCCTTTCCCATTGCAAGTACGGATGTTTGCATTTCTGTTGTTTTCTCTCGGTGCAACGTCACGATCGCGGCAAAAAAAACCAAAACACTGTGTCCCCTGCAGAGTCATGACCCGGGAGTGAGTGCAGAAGTTGTAGATGTACAAACGAATCTTGGCTTTGCTTCGTTGCACCTAAGTACGCCACGACTTTTCAGCAAAGCTCTGACAGAAGGTCCAAGCAGCCAGATCTTCGGCCGATTGGCCGTGCAGAGTCATTTCCAGTCTTTGTGCAGTTGCAGTGTGCGTCATTACAATGCCTTGTGTTTCTTGAGTATCTGAAAACATCGGTATTGTTTCAGCTGATAAGACCGGAAGAGAATAGTAAATTAACTGTTTTTGTTGAACCACTCCTGCGTCTGACCCATTAAAAAGGGTCGGGCCGAAAGTAACATCAAACTATGACTAATGTCACGTTTGTAGAATGATTATCTGAATAAATGTCACATTATTAGTAACTCATTAGCATTTTATCTTTTATCTATCTGACTGTGGAAACTAGGGATGGGCATTCGATTAAAATGTCCCTAGTGGAAACTGGACAATAAGTTAATCTAAAACAAAGAAGCTGATTTGTCCGACGCGCTACCTACATGTTTAAGAAAATTAGATTAATTTGGTGTTATTGTCTCATTTTATTGTGATACAACATGGTCCCGTTTTATAAGATAAACATGTGCAGAAAGCTGCTGCTGTAACAAATCCACCAAACTCTGTTCAGACTTCCTGCTGAATACTGGAGATAAACTCTGGTTTTTAATAACTTCTGAGTCTTTTTAACGGATCTACAGTTCAGCTTCACTCTCCAACTGGCTGGACCCAATAATTAGAGTTATTGTTTAATTTACCGAGCCCTATCTCTGCTGTCATCTAGTATCACTACTACAACTTATGTCAATCCCAGGGAAATCCTTTCTGAACATAACAAACTGGTTTTGCTGGATAGTTTCCACAGTACGACCCAGTCTGCCCACACTCACACCCACACACCAAAATGAAACAACCCCATGCTGTTATTCCCTGTCCTCTTCCCGTCTGCCTGAGGTCACACACACACACACACACACAAACAATTTGACACAACAACAGCTCTTTTCCCTTTTCCGTCGCACACACACAATCTCTAAACTTTTCTCCCAAAGTGAACGGCTGCAGTGTCTCTCAGACCCAAATATGCAAATAGAGATGTGTTTTATCTGGTGTTTTACAAGGTTTATCTGTTTGACATATTCCCTTGCAAATTTCATGCTTGTTTACAGAGCAGAGGCCGGCAGGACAACATTCTCCCACCCACACCAGAAACTCACGGCACCACATCCAGAGTTCCACTGCTTCGCCCACACGGCGCTACGAGGAAACTGTAAGGAATGACAACCAGGTTGTTTAATCCAGTGACATAAGACACAATGAAAACTCTGTGATCTGGGGCCGAGAGGTCGATGACATTCCACTTTCAGTCTTTCAGATTTTAAAATCTTTAGTTCAAAAACTTACTTTAATCTTATTTTGTTTCGGACGTCATTTAGAGGGAAACACAAATCGCACTTTGGTGTCTGCAAAACACCAAAAAGTGCAAAGTATGCAAAACAAAAGATCTAATTGTGGGATTGTTGTATAAGTTTGTTATTATTTCTGTGATATGCAACATCCAAAGATTAATTCATGAATGCTGCTTCAACACTTGTTGTTTTTAAGTCAGAACTTTACTCCTGTCGAGTGAAACGACACCAGCAGTGGATCTATGGACGACTCAATCCAACTGCTCTCCGTTCTAAACCTGCCTGTCTGTAATGTTGTGATCTCTCGCCCTGTGTTGATGCTTCAGATTTATTCCTTGTCATTCGCCCTCAAACTCTTCTACAATACACTGTCACTTTTTGTTTGTGTGCAGAGCTTTTAATAAACAGCCTGTGATGCAGAGAGTGAAGTTACAAAGCTTGTGTTCATCCTACAGCTGCTTCAGGATCGGAGCAGGAGCAGCGGTTGTGTTTGTACCATGTCAGAGTCGGAGTGTCGTCCTCCACACTCCTGCTGACTTTAACTCTTATATACTAAGTCCTTAACTTTACTTTGTGTTGGTTTGATTCGCTCCAGAGTTCATGAGACACGTATTTCAACCCATTGAAAAAAGCTTCAACACATACAATCCCATGTGAAACACTGTGATACTAACCCAATACAATACAAAGCAAAAAGCTCATTTAAATCATTATCATCCTGTTTACTGAGCTGGACATATATTCTAAACCTTTTAATTAGCCTATTTTATATTTTTAATTCTAATTCAAATGTCGGACTGAATATTCTCTCCAATTAAGTTCATTGCTCGTGAACTTGCGTCATTACGCTATAATATAATCATAGTATTTTATGGTCAATGTTTTTCATCAAATAAAACAGAATTTGCTTTATGCTGTTAAAATATTCATTGCAGATATTAACAATGATAATAACTTGAATTCATAAAGCGCCTTTTAAGAGACCAAAGGACGCTTTGCACGTGTCGCCGGGGACAAAAAGAAAAAGTCCACACAAAGCAGGACAGAAATAAACAGCACTAACGGGGTGAAGACGTTCAGCTGGGAACCTGGTAGGAGGAGCACAAGCTTCACTCTGCACCCGTTTGCTGTGAGTGCAGCACAAGTGACAGATTTCCTCACCTCTTTATGTCCCGAAGACAGTTTCGTCCAAATGATTTATCTTTAAAGACAACATTCCAGAAATGTCCTCAAGGCTTTGATGACTATCAGCCATGGTCGCCTCCCCCGTGAAACGCAGTGATGTATGCCGCTATGGATGAAACACGTGCTACAGATTCCTTGTTGTCTTTGCGGCGGTCATGAACTGAAACTGTTATTATGAGGATGCATTGTTTGGTTTGATAAGAAACAGATGTGATCACTTTCTCTGGCTCCCACGTGTGATTAATGGCAAGTAAAAATGTTGACAATGTCAGCCTCCAACAGGCTTTGATGTCACTGGTCACACTGGATTTGAACCATACAAGTGGAAAAAAACATGTTCTGTTCCTGATTCCTGCCATTAATCGCATTCCTTTATATATCAAAGACTACAGTTTCAAAGCTACAAAACCAAGAGAGACACGTACCTCCGGGGAGGACGCTGCTGCCTTTCTTTCCGCCTTCCTTCCCTGGGGTTGGGGGGTTTTCCGGGTTCCCGTAGCGGTGGGGGCCGACCTGCTCCACCGCCGCCTGGCCCGCCACGACCTGCTCCACCGCCGCCCGGCCCGCCGCGACCTGCTCCACCGCCGCCTGCTCCTCCACGACCTGCTCCACTGCCGCCTGCTCCTCCGCGACCTGCTCCACTGCCGCCTGCCCCGCCGCCACCTGCTCCTCCGGGCTCCGGGATTGGTGGGGCCTTGCCTCCCTCCTGCATGGGTTTGGAAGGCCGGCCCTGCATCCCACCAGGCGGGGGAGGACTGGGAGCCTTCTTCATGGGAGGCTTTTCCCTGCGAGGCGGGGGCATGGCGCCCGGCTTCGGGGGCATGCTTCAGGAGGGAAAACGCACTTGTTTGTTTAAGCGTGAAGACGGTGACGGAGCAGTGAGCACATGCAATGTCACGACAGGCACGATGAGCTATGATGCTGGAGAATTGACTGATGAATTAAATAATGTAAATTGATGCAAGTAATAAGGATTTACCCTTTAGTTAACATAGGGGGGGGCTCTGGTTTATTCTTAGCATTCCTCAGCGCTGTTGGACTCGGTGAGGGAGACGTTGAGAATGATCTAGACCTGAAAGATCAACAATCACCCTTATAGTGGCATAATGCTGTTTAATCCTAAGATCAGACCAGATCACACAGTATGCAACGTTTGTATAAAGCTGCTTTTACGCCATTCAGGGAAAACAAAACGTTGATGTTCTGAATGTATATTGTGGGCGTGTACTTTTACGTACCTGGAGCGGCTGCCACTGAAGGAGCTGCGCTGTGAGGAGTGGCTGGAGTAGGAGCTGAACGAGGAGGAGCGGCTGCGGGAACGAGACGACCCAGAGCCTGTGTAGGATGAAGAGCGAGACGAGGACCTGCAGAAAACACACAGAGGGAGAAAGAGGACATTTAGTTCAGGTTAATAAATCACTAAATCGATAACAAACTAACAAAAACTAAATGAATCTAGTAGAAAACCCGACTGACAACAGGAGATTCATGATCTCAACTCTAAGCACATATACATGATACAAACTCCAGTTCAGGAGGCTTCAGTAGCAGGTGAATCCTCCGATTAACAGGAACTTTTATCATTATCTGATCATTTCCCACAGCAAGATAATTAATTCACAAAATACGTTAATTTACCATCACAGTGACGCAGAATAACCACGACGTGAATGAGGAGGCGTTCCTACCTGGAGGAGTTGGACAGAGAGACGGAGGAGCCTGAGGGTCGGTGTCGCCGGCGGCCTCGTGGGGGAGAGCCCAACCCGGCGCGTCTCCTGGGGGATTTGGACCGACGCCACGGGTCCTTCCACTCATCTGGTCGCCGCATTAATGGAACGATCTCCTTCTTTGAGGGCGGCTCCATCGGCCTGCTGAGAAGATTGAAAAGGTCGGCCGTTTAGACACACGTGGCAGAAAAAACCCACGAACATCTAATTCACATGGGTAAACTGGATATTCCCGAGCATTCACGTGCGCATCACGTGCACATCACCTGCCGCTAGGCCTGTTTTTCTTTTGTTTCTCTTGTTCCTCTTTCATCAATCAAACCCTTTCCACCAACTCATTAAAAACCCCTGATAGAAGCCAATGCAAGAACAAGTCGGCAAGATTTCTACTGCAAAGATGTTCCTTCACACATCCTGGTCTTTTTAATAAAACTACTGCGACAGGCTGAGGACCAACCGGGGAGGACTTGCTGGTTAAATTCATACATTTGTTTGTATATTTTTGGGTATTTTGCTCAATATATTATCAAATTATAAACTGATGAATTTGCTCCTATGGCAGCGTGGCTATACATCACAGACCTGCTGTAAGTGGGAACTGATTAGAGATGGATTGGATAACAACTGGATCACAGCCACGACATTTACCATCAACATGCATTGGGATTTCCCACCAGATGGACTGATGTTTACTTTTTGTGAAGACGACGCTGAGATCTTCAAGGGGCTCTCTAAATATTTGTTTGAGGAAATTAACGAGATGAGTGGATATTCCCACTGTGTTGCAGAATCTTTGAGGGAATATCCATATCTGTGTATCCGTCACTGCTCGGCGAAGGTCCAGCGCTCTCAGGTGGCATGATGAGCATGCTGTGGTTTAGTATTACAGCACAGACTGCTTTTAGACAATGTGCTGCACAAACGGTTTAAACTGGGACACAAACCTGGAATTACACATCGTGCACGAGCAAAACAAATGAATGGGCAGCCTATTGTGTACACACACACGCACACACGCAATGCAGGTGTGTGTGAAAGGTACACGTCAGTGAATAAGAAATTCCGCTGCTGTGATGCAAGAGCAAACAAGTGACCGTGTCAAACACCGAGCTAAAAATAGAATCACAACACAGGTGCTATTTTTAGCTCTGTAATATATACTCTTATCAACATGACGTTTCCTTTGAGGAAGAAATAACACAAAAAAAAAGGAAGTGGCGTATAATCTATAAATAGACTTATAAAGCCCATGGAGAAGGTGACCTGACGTTCTCTGAACTTTGTGTGTTTAATGAATTAGTCTGAGGAACTTGTCCGGTGTCCGCAGACTAAACACAGTGAAGCTGAACTCGGCTCAAACCTCACATCACTGTTTATTAGTGAGTTTAGTGCAGGTGTTTAAAAAGTACAGGCTGAAGCAGGTTCAGACTAAGTAGAGCAGCCGCCTCTGCATTCAACAGTAAAACACAAAATTAACTGAATATTAAGAGTTTTTGCCAAAGTGATTATGAATAATTGACAGAAGACAAAGAAAGAAAAGAATTGAAGGAAGTGGAAATAAATCGTGCATGAAAACAAAAGATAAATTCAGAGGGACAGAGCGAGCGTGTATGACTTCATCACTTGATGGAGAGGAAGACGAGTTTACATTCATTTAGGGGCAAAGAGGAATTAGGAATGACAATACAGAAGTGATGTCACTTCTGCAGTCGCAGTAATGCTGTAAATCTTTATTACTGCACATAAGAAAGTGAATAAATAAAAAATCTTTTAAATTTAAGTTAAAATTCTATACTATAAATATATCTCATACCAGCTATACACAAGTTACAAACCTGCTGAAAGACCAGGAGCTCTCTCACCGTGCTGTCGTGCCAGTGTTGTATTTTGCAAATCACATGCTAATCTAAAAGATATTTAAAAAAGAATAAACACACAAACACGCAAAGGCTATTTTCGTGCCAGAGCCCGGGAGTTCCCTGACGTTATAACACCAAACAGAAATGTGCAAAAGAAGAAGAAATGATTGTGATCACCTGGGTGTCTACTGTCATTTGACCCGGGAGTGATTTCATCTATTCACAGTGCAGACAAAAGACAGATGATAATGGGGGTTTTCACCAGTGGAAAATGGGTTATAGAATATATAGTATAAACTAAAAAAGTCAAAAATCTGTCAATTACACTTTCTATTTTGTATTATTGTGGGTTACAGGTAGTATGTTTATGTTTGTAGGCAGGGGCGGGATTTCACGTCTGTCTATAGTTGAAGAGTGACAGATGTTTATATTTGTTCATGACAGTAAAAACTGTGGAGCTGAGACGTGTGTGTAATAGTACGTGACAAACAAAGCTGGACACCACCCACATTGTTTACTTATATAAATCACACATCTTTGTGGTTATATAATTACACAGGCTAACATCACGACTGCAATTAAACTAATTGCGCATCACTCCCTCTATAGAAATATAGTTACAGTTTTAAATGTTTACCTTTTTATTTATGTTTTTCTACTGGGGAACACTAAAGAGCTCTCACTGGGAATTTCTGACCTGGGATGTGTTTTCCAGTTGTTGCGTCTAAGGCAAGTGAATCACTTCCTCAAATCGAGAGGATTTCCACATCGCCTCTAGCTGGAAATATTGCCGACATGTTTCTACGTCACTGATCGCTGAGCACAAAAGCAAAACATGGGTGTCGACTCCAATAAGGTGTCAGGAGCCTCAACGGCCACGTTGTTGCCTCCAGGGCTGACGACACTGCAGAGGTTCCGCAATTTCAAAGAGCATGAGCAAAACAAAACAATGGAAATATGTGCCCCCACTAGTTGGGTTATCAGTCATAAAGTGGCGAGAGGCAAGAAGGTTCGTCAACAACAATGCGGAAGTTTTCCAAATACAGACGACTGCTTTTCCATAGACGAAGCCGGATGACTGACGAGTTGAATGAATGTGATGCAACCAGAGGATGTGTTATTGTTGCACTGCTACAAACACCAGAGGCGCGTTTTCTTTTTAGCAATGCCTGGGATCACTACTTATTAATTGTCGTAAATTTTGTGACAATAAAGGAGTAAATCTAAATGCATCCGAAGAAAGCAAACAAGTTCATGTTGGTGCTTAATTAGCATTTTGGGGAACTTTGTTGTTCCACGTTTAACCTGTAAAAAAGAACTTCTGAATTATGAGAGGATATATGAACTGTACGGTAACATTTGTAAGCTGTCAAAGATTCTGTGTGTTAAGGCGTTAATGTTAATGTTATTGTATGAGATGTGAAATTCTTTGATTTGCCAGTTATCCAAAATGAACGATTAGTCAAAGCTGATTAGTTTCCTGTGACTGAATTGAACAGAAATTGTGTAAAAGGTGAGTAGTGAAAAATCATAACAATAAAAACACTTACATCCAAGACCAATTGATATTCCCGCCATAGGTAGGTGTAGTAACATGCACTGATCTGCAGGCTGACGTGCACCCCCCTAGAAATCTAAGCTTATAGCAACACCCTCTGACTTCTAATCCTATCCACCATCTTTTCAGTGAAGGTTTTTTAGAACATGTATTCGCTCCATCTCCAACACGATCCGCTCAGTTTCACGTGCTAACACAGTGACATAGGAAGCTCCGCACCAAAACACAAACACCTGAGCGTCACAGCAAGTTCAGCAAATTCTGAATCTTATTGGCCTGGTTTCACAATTTGGAGTCAATCAACAACAAATGACTGCAAATGTGTCTGGACTGTTTTTGTGTTCTTAAACTTGACAGAATAACACAAAACTATCGGGTTTGATCAGATGACCTTTATGTTTATGAATATTCAGCCTTGAAAATCCATCCATTGAGACCTGATGAATCATACGCGTGCATAAACCTTGAAGACCGGGTGCAACATTTGCACACGTGCGTGTTTCATATGTCATCGTTTTCAAGACTGATGCAATACGTCGTCATTTGCTGAAATACTCTCGGGAAAAGGCAAACTGTTCCATGGGAAATGGCTCATATCCTGCAAAACGATCTAAGGAAGGGCGGCGATATTGAAGCAGGTCACAACTGAGTTTCATTGACATTTAAAATACCTGCTGACCAAGGCTCAGTTAATAAGAAACATGTTGGAGGACGACCAAGAAGGGGGATCAATTATCAACAGCAATGACAAATATTTGTCTTTTCTCCTTCAGATGCTGAGAAATTAAAGTTTTGTAAATGCTGGAAGTTCTGTCGGCTGTTCAGAAGAGCCTCAGGTTTTAAGAGTGTGCTTCTATTTGGTGCCTCGGGTCTTAATGGGTTAAACAGTGTTGACGTAGAATGAGTGACTACAACACCATGCAACATGCAGACCGGAGGGTTCAGCATTCATTCATTATGATGAAACGTTGTGTGTTCAGCAGCACAAACACTTAATTTGACTGAAACTCTCCACCAGGATATGGAAAATATATTTATCTGAATAAGATTTTGTTTCACAATTCTTCCCATTCACAAACTAGATTACTTCAACAACCTAACCCAAACAGGAAACTGTACCGCTGATGTTTTCACTACTCACTGAAACCCAAATGACTAACCCTCTTTAATTAGTCAACAAAGGCTGTGACAGAGTTCCCACAACAACATGCAATATATGTCCTTAATGTGGGACTGACACACACGCGTAAAACTTCTGCATTGTGCAACCTTCCTTTCACGGCTCAATAAGAGAACATACTTAAATTTTCCACTGTTAAAATGATTATTTAACCCGGAAACACGCATCAATATCTTTAACTGATGGGACGCGATGATTTACTGCTGCGTAAACAAAAAGGTAAAATGTATGAAGCAAAAAATAAAAGCAAAGTTATCTGTCAACCACACCCAGTAATTACAAAGACAACTGTGTCAAACAAAACCACTAATGATTAAGAGGGTTTTTCCGTGTGTGGACACGTCAAATAACTTTTCTGCAAAATAAAAACAATCAGTTCAAACGTACTTGGGCGGCAGGTCGAGGGGAGAGCGAGGTTTCAGCTTGTCGTCTCCCTCTTTCTTCTCCCTGGCGTCTCGAGGGGGTCGCATCCTCGGCCTCTCCTTCTCGTCGCGCTTCATCCGGTCCCTCTCCCACTCTTCTTTCCGCCGCATTCGCTCCTTCTCGCGCTCGCGCTCCCTTTCCCGCTCCCTCTCTCGCTGCCGGCGCTCCCGCTCGCGGTGATCTCTCTCCCTCTCTCGGTCCCGGTGCCGGTCCTGAGGGTCGCGTTCGCGCTCACGCTCCTGGCGAGATGGATATTCACAGTTATTAGCAAGAGATTTGCTATTTTACTATGAATTGTATGTGTGTGGCACTCAGCCCCATTAATCGTTATATACTGAATGACTATGAATCACTAGGATTACCACCTGTGACAGTTCACCTCTGCCAACAAATCAGGAAACTGTTGTTGACCGTTAGCCTGTAGTGTTAACTAGTCATAATTAGTGTCTAAATTCTTGAGTTATGATAAAAAACAAATCTAATCAGGTCGTCCTTGCGTCTGTTTAAATAAGTGAAAGTTTCTGGCATTTTTTTTAAAAAAACATTTTGAGCAAAATGCCTTTATTTGACAGTAGAGAGTAAAAGCATGAAAGGAGGATAGAGAGCGGGGGGGTCAGACCAGAGCCTGCAGTCGCTGCTGGAGGACTTTAAACTGTATTTGTGGCTGTTGAAACACTCGGTATGTGAACATGTAAAAGACACAGAAAGCTTCTGAGCAGAATAGGGAGGATACTCACGTTGTAGTGGTAAGGAAGTGGAGCCTCTGTGTACTGCACTCTGAAGTTCTCATACTGGCCCCCTCGCCACAGCGCCTCCATCTCGTAGTCGTAGTACGGATCGTTATATTGGTCACTGCGGAGGGAAACACGTTTGAGAGATTATGCAACAGCTCACAAGGGCTCCTTATAGAGTGATTATACACAAGCATAGGACAAGAGAACTGGTTTTAATGGTTAGTTTCTAAATGACCTTTTACAGAATGTTGTACAGATTTGGTTCCACGTGGCATCAAAACATTTTCTGGTAAAGATTTAGCTTCTAAAATGTTTTAGTTTCATTAGGATTGTCCATGTTAGTCAACACTTACCCATATATCGGATCTCTGAACTCCATTTCACTGAGAAAGAAAAACAGATGAGTATCAGTGAAAACAACTCAATCATAAACGCATTTGGATTATTTTCTATGCAGCCATTCTTCAGACTGAAGCTGTAGATCAGGTGGAGGAGCAGTGAGACCTCGGCCACATCAGGCTACGTCCACGTTGTTTCATCGTGGTTACTATGGTTACGCCTGGCATACACACAGAGGTGCAGCCCCTAAAAATGACCTTTGGAAAATGCTGCTGACGCCGTTTTGGTTTGAAATCAATCTGACCAACTGCCGTGAAGACAACCTGCTTCCTGTTTGCACCACGCGACCAGTGTCACATGTAAAGAGATTAGTATGGACGCCCGGACGGAGCTGAAACGCTCCTCTGAGTGGAGATAGGTTTCATTTTATAACGCTTTAAGTTTGAAAAAGTATAAGTGTGGAGGTAGACTAAGTTCAAATCCCAAAAGCTCGGTTTCTTTCTAGTTCCATTATTCATTTATCAAATAATAAATGAGTGTCTTACTTTTAGGAACAGGGGAAAAACGTAAGTGCTTCAGGCTGGGTGGTGCCAACAACATTATATTGCTATAGGTCAAGTTCGTGGTGTAATGCTTTTGTCAAGTGAATTTAGGGAAACTTCTGAAAGAGGAATGTGTGAGAGAGGGACAACAAAAGAGAAATGGGGAATGTCCAAGCAGTGGGGACAGCAGGAGGCCGAGTTGCAGCAGGGTTTCACTGGATGATCTACAGCTATTTGCTTCAACCAGCAGAATATTCAACCTCAAGATTACAGAGAGATTCTATGATTCAGCTCCTACTCTCTGATGATGCGGTAACTGCGTTCTCTGAAGAATTCGTTCTCCTTGTCAAATTCTCTCTCGTCCTCCCCGATGGTCACGTTGAAACGCTTCTCCTCAAAGTCCGGCTCCTGCTCTTTACGGATGGTGGCCTTCTTCAGCACCTGTGGGAAACACAACCAGATACAAGGGGGTCTGTTAAACAGTCCACTGACGGTAAAGTGTCACTGGCAGCTCTGGTAAAGACAGAGATTTACTACACAGAAGTAAGTGTGTTTTCATGGCACGTAGCGAAACCTATTGATGTCATAAAACCATAAAATATGACACGGCAGGAAACAGACGCCTTAAATGTCTCGTGCAAAAAGAATGAATCTTCCTATTATTATTTATTTCAGATGATTTGAACAGGTTCATGCAAACAATAATCTCCCACAGCCAGTTAGGGGCCGACCGCAGAGGGTCCGTTTTCAGAGGAGTAAGAAAGACACAACAAGCAGGACAGTTTATTCCTAACAAACAAGCAACAGTGTATTTTACTGTCAATGTTTCAACAACTGTAAAACTAAATATAGCTCAATAAAACTGCAAAACCTGCCAATTTTCAAGCTCTTCCAAGACTGAAGCCTCTCTAAACAAAATGTAGTGCAGCTGCATTCAGTTTCTACTGAGGCTCAGCATCACGACAGCCCAGTGGAACGAAATGTCTCTGCGAGAGACGGTGGGAGCGTTTACCTCTTTGGCGTGCCTCAGACCCCTCTCCCATGCACTCTCCACAGGGGGCTCCACTGGGGGAGGAGGTGGAGGGAGCTCCTCCACTGCTGGTCCGGCCTAAAAACAGTAACAAACTAAATCAACAGATGTTCTGTGACACAGTTTGTGGAGGTGCAGGAGGCGGAGATCATTCACAATATAATCATGTTTTCATATCTTCAGTGGCTTCAGTATTTATGTATTGTATCAACGTTAGAGCACAAAGCAAACATACGATCTGTGGAAGAGAGACGTACCCAGGGGTTATTGGGTATGAGAGGGTGCGGTCCACCAGGGGGCGCTCCATTAGGTGAGAAGACGTCTGGTTTACTGATGAGGGAATAGTTACCTTTGTCATTGACTCCGGGGTGAATGAACCGACAGTTCATGCCCCAGGTACAATTTCCTGGAAAAGAATAAGAAAAAATAAAGAATTAGACACAGAATATGTTTTTATTATTGATTAAATAATATGATCTTTTGAGAGAGAAGTGTCAACAGGAGATAAGCTAAATGACATCAACATGAATTCTTGCATTGGTGATTTGTAGTCCTGGTACAAATCCAGTTGTAAATCAGGTGAAACTTTAAAGATGCAAACACGTTCCACATTTCTACGTGTGAAAAATAGAAATTAATAGGGATGCACCGATATGGAAATTCTTGGCCGATACCGATATTTAAAACAACAATCTAGCCGATAGCCGATATTTATTTATTACTTGAATAATATGAAAAACAGAAAAGGTGACAAGTGTAACTTTAGATGCCATGTTGAAATCCTTGGTGGTATTACCCCCTCTTGAAATGTCGGCTGAACATGTCTTTCTCTGAGACAGTGAAGAAATCCCACACAGCCGACGCTGCCGACATTGTCTCTGCTGTTTGTATGTAGGACCGGTTGCGCATGTGCACACCGGACCCGCATTCTCTCTACGCCCGGTCAGCCCGCGATTCTCCGCTTGTTGTTGTATGTAACCCGTTCAATGTCGGGTGTCGGGGGTAAATGACGTATTCTCCAAGCAAGCCTTTAGCCCCCCCTCTCTCTTTTTATCTATATGACTGCTTATGTGGCTGTAGTGGATGGGCAGAGGGGGACATTTAATTATGTCATTGGGAAAATTAAAACTCCAGGACAACAGAAGGGGAATACAAAGTATTGGATGCGTATTTGATCATTTATATCATATAAAATATGTCATTTATATCGTTTAAAATCGTTTTTCAGTCTGTTTCCTGGCGCGATACGCTCGCTCGCACGCCGAAACCATCGGTGAAGGGCGCTGGCGCGGCGCATCGCAGCCCATGTGAACCGCACAAAGGTTTAACAGGGGGGTGGATGGGAGGCGCCTGGCTTTCCTTGGCGCGGCGCGGCTCTTCAGCGCCCGGTGTAAACCCAGCGTCAGTGTACCATAATCTGGATGCCAGATTGGCAGGCTGCAGAAAACATACCAATGAACATCGGCCAATGTTATCGGTGAAAGTCAAGTTTATTACCGATACGCCGATGGCAGTAAACGAGGCGAATATCGGCCGCTACCGATATTCGCCCGATACATCGGTGCACCACTAGAAATTAATGTTCATCGTGTTTCACCATCAATTTCTCACCTTAAGATTGGAAATAAATAGACCAATGAAACTTTATATTTGTCCCTGACACCTGCATTAATGAGACTTTATAGTTTCTTATTAAGTTCATGTTTTACTGAGAGGAGGGAAAATACACAGATCTATATCAAGTACTTTGACTCCCCCTGCTGGAGAGCAGCTGCCATGACAAGAGCTTAAACAAACTGACATTCCTCACATGTTCTAACCTGCATAAAGAATGGACACCAGGAAGGAAGCTGCTGTTTACATCACACTGCACAACAACAAGTTCCCTCAAATCATAGAAAGTTCCACACAGCTCGACAGCATCGAGGATAATGTCAAAGTGGCTGAGAGCAGAAACTCAGTGAAAGCCGGGTGGTGCAGAGCGACAAAGACCCGGAATATCAAAGCACATCTACAAAAAAAGGACTCGGAACAAAGACAATCCACCTGTTGGAGGAGGCCAGTCGGAGACCAGACGTTAACCCAGCAGAGACGCTGAGGATCAACAGACCAGACCTGCTGAGAATGTGCTGAACTAGACAGAATGAGCAGAACGTCCTCCTGAACGTTGTGCAGGTCGGACGTACAGATTCTCTGAGGTTACATCCAAGGTTCACTGTTCTTTCTAATGACCGTGTTCAATAAATACATGAGACATTCTATAGTGTGTAATTATCTCAAGTACATTATGTTTGTTTGAACTTCTGGTTCAGTTGATCAGATCACATTTTTACATCCAGAGCTTCTTCACAGCCCGAGCGCTGGTTTACCATCTGTTCTCCATCACCTACCTTTGATGAAGAACCTGCAGATGGGACGTGGCCTGATCTTCCTGTCTGAGGGATCTTTGACCTCCCCCTCCTCCAGGTCATCGTCCTGCCAAACACACAAGAGAGTTTATCAAATCTGACTTTTAAAAAAGGTATTTTCACGACACTATGACCTTTATTGATGGGACCGAATTTAAGGTGAAAGGAACGAAAATGGGGGGAAATGAAGCAAAGGGCCAAAGGCCGAACGAGGAGCAAATATTAGAAGAATAAGGCGTACGCATTGTCCAGGTTAAAGAAACACTTAGTCACATGATGTAGCTTCTATAATGAGCTTTAGTTTGACACACACTGTTTGGAATGACTTGCAGTATACATGTTCAACAGCTCCTATCTCCAGAGTTTTGTATTAATGAGAAAATGTTCTGAATATGACAATGGAGGCATTTTTCCAATCACCTCACACTGATCAACATATAACTAAAAGCCAAACTATGACACTTACATCAATCTCTCCTTCATCAATCTCTCCGTCATCCTCGTCCTTCTTCTTGTCTCTGAAGGAGTCTCTGGACATCCTGTCAGGCCCCCGGAAGTCGTCTGATCTCCTGGAGTCACTGTTCTTAGGAGACGGGGGGAGAATACGCTTCTTCTCCCTTTTCTTAATGATCTTGTCCTCACTCTGCTCCTCCTCTGCATCCTCCTCGTCTTCCTCCTCCTCGTGTGCAGGGATGTTGGGCTCCTCTGGGACCTCCTCGTCGTAATCCAGTTCATGCTCGTCTAGCTCCCGGGAAACAGAAGGTGAGTCGACGTTCGTCTCCTTCACGGTGACAGGTCTTCTACTCTCCTCTTTTTCAGCTTTCATCCTTTTGTCCTCCTCTTCCTCGATTTTTTCCTCCTCCTCCTCCTCCTCATCTACCTCAGGTGTCTTAGGCTCTGCCGAGATATCCTTTTTATAGTGACTGTATCCTTCCTCCCCATCTTCTCCATTGTCTTCATCAGTGAAGCTCTTCACCTGTTCCGGCTCGGAGTCGGGGGACTGTGGCGTGTCAATGACCCTGTCCTCTTCCTCATCTTCCTCCTTCTCCTCTTCTCCATCTAACTGGTGCCCCTGTGGACCATCTTCTTCCCCCTCCATCAGAACAATGGTCTCATCCTCCTGTCCCATCCCGCCAGGCTCCTCATCCTCTGGGTCGGAGACGAAGTAAGGCACCACCTCGTCCTCTTCGTCCAACTCCTCCACCTCCAAACCTCTTCGCCGGCTTTCCACTGGCTCTTCGTCCTCGTCAAGCAGCTCTCCATTGTCCTCTTCATTGAGGATCTCGCTGCCTGAGATGACCCTGTCCTCCTCTTCATCGGAAGAATCCAGCAGCTCAGAGTCGGAAAAGCCCTTCTCCTCCTCGGGAGACTGGGGGGACTGGTTAGGGCTTTCAGGAGAATCCATTAGAGAATATTCTAGAAGGAGAAAAAAACACTTTGTTAGAAACAGTCAAGAAGTTACTTGTTGACTGGATCTCTGACTGTCGCTTTATACTTTAACAAATAAATTTACCAGTATTCATAAGATTTAACAGTACGATTACTGACCAATAACATTTTATTTAATTAGAAGCCAAAGTTACTACTGCAAATACAACCTACAGCTCACACTGATGGAGTCTAGAGGATTAACTGACAGGTTAATACTTCAGTTCGACTTTAAAGTCATTGTTTATGAATCAGGATTATTTACACAGACAACCTGATGTTACACACACATTAGATGAGACTGAATCATACACAGAATAGATGAGAGCAAACTTTGAAAGTTCTTGGGAAACGATCCCTGGCGGTTTCGAGCTAAATGACGAGCATCGGAACTTGTTTGTTTGTTTTTAAAATCAAACCCGACTTTGATCACCGACGCGCTGGTAACTGACAGCGGGATTTGTTGTTCTAGCTTCTCCGCTAAGTGAGAAACCACAGCTCCCATCAAGCTAACGTCCCCAGCGGCGAACCCCCCGACCGACCGCGGACGTGTGTGAGGAGTTGTGTGTCCGCGGCGACACAACCCGGCCGAGTTGTTGAGCGTTACACACACACACGTTCACCTGCAGCTGCACCGGCCGCGAACTCTCCTGTCGGCCGAGTCGCGCTAGTTGGCAACAAGGCCCCAGAACTTCGCAGCGCCCGCACACCGGGCTAACGGGCGAGCGCACAGCCGCCGCCGAGCGGGGGCTCCCCCGCAGAGAGGAGCACCGACCCCCCGCTGCGGTACAGGACACAGCCGGCGGCGGGGAGCGGGCTCTGTGGCGCACTGTCCCGGGTCCCTGTTAACAATGCAGCCCTCCCCGGAGCTAAGCTAACGGCTGCAGCCGCACTCATGCTAACCGCTAACAACCGCACACGTTCATTCACCTGGCCGACCCGGAGCTGTGTAAAGACGGCAGCGCCTCGGTGAGAAGTCCCCTCTCCGGCTGATCGCGTTCCTGCGGCCTGAGATAAATACTGATGCGTTAGTTCGGCTGCTGAGGCAGAGGAATTAAAACTGCCCGCACCGCACAGCGACAGCGGCCATTACACATGCGTCATCAACAGGCGACGAGCTGAGGGGAGGCGCGATGAGGTGAAGAAAAAGAAATACTATGTAATATTATATCATATTAAAATATGTTAAATTATAATACTATATTGCATGAACTGGTTTATATTATATTATATTTTTAATAGAAAAGTATATCTTAATGGTCATAAAATACTTTTTCCACACTAACTTATATGAAATGATGTCATAACTTCAAAGGTCAGGTTATGGAATGCAATATGTCACCAGCATCTCAAGATTTAGTTGAAACAGTAGAAATTGAAACTTAAAACTCTCTAGTGTAATTATAAATGTGTATAAAATATGTTACTGCTATCAGTTTTAATGACCTCAACTTGGATTAGGCTATTAAATCCATGATTAACTGTATATATGAGGATCAGCCAGTTTCACATAGCACCAACAATTATTTGTTTGAACTATATTTTCTGGTCCTGACGCAGAAATTGGTTCAGTTACTGAAATATTTTGAATCGGTTTGCTTCCTGGTTTCAGTCACTAGGTGGCAACACCGACATAGGTTCACACACACTGATGTGTCAGTGCTTCAGTGTTTATCATTTACCATTTGTCATATTCTCATGTTTCATATTTAGATTTTTTAAATCTTTGTACAGTTGGAGGAAACATCATTAAGTGAAAATTCTGCAAAACAGCAGCAAAATGACAATAAGCATTGTGCTCAGTCAGTCTGAGGCCAGTGGACATATTATATGCAGAATTTTACAGTTTAAATTTTGAGTTTTTAGAGACAGTCTGGTTTGTCGTCTGTAGTTTACGAGGGTTTCAGTAAAAGCTTTATTTTATCTGCAACATCTTCATCCGTGTGGGTGGAGGTGAGACGAGACAAACTCTTTGGACATCTCCTCTTCCTCTTGAGGCCTCAGGATCTCAGCTGTCAATGAAGCCTGATCGTCATGCTTCACTGAAACACATGAGCCCTGACAGGAGCTGGGGACCAGAGACACTGGAGGCAGGAGGCAGCGTGAGGATGTCAAGCTGCAGCAGAGACATCATTCATTTCCTCTCATACATTTCAAAATAAAACTAGGATTTAAAGTGACCCGGCTCAGTTTTTGCAGTGAATGAATTTCATTATTCAGGTTTTCAGGTTTTCCACAATTAACTTGTTTTGGATCATCACAAATCCTTATTTTAATTTTTCCTTTGTAACTTTTTGAATAAAAATCCTTTTTGTATCTCTGCCCTTCTAACAAAAATGACCTGTACGGTATGAATTCACTAGGAAACACCTGCCATTCATTTCACACATCTGATGCTTGAGTCTTATTTTACATCCATTACTAGTGAGAAAGAGAAATATGTACAATACTAACTAGCTGTTAGCTTGCTAGCTTCTTTTCTGGCTAGCTAACCATGGCTAGATCAACAAAATAAAAGTAGAATGATATGCATTTGATTTTCTTTATCCAGAGTGTTAGTATGGCTGGTCTTACGTTTGACATGGTCATAAAGACGCTGCATGACGATCCACCAATACGTCCCACCCCCTCCCATCAGCGGTCTCGTCAAAGCTCCGCCCCGAAAACATGATAGAAGACGACTATCGTGTAACACGCTCGCTAACTTCTGACGGTCGTCTCTTCTTCGGTGGCGCATGTCTCTCACACTGTGACGCACGGGTCAACCAATCATTTCATTCGGTCGCGTTTATTACATTCCTGTGAGGGAAGTGAAGCCAACACATCTGCATGACCCCCTGAATATAAACATGGGCTGAGACGTCATGATTGACAGCTGACACTGACTTGTGATTGGTGGAGCGCGTGGATCGGTGAACCACAGTCACTAATGTACAGACTGTGAATCCAACGGACGTCACCAGCACAGGACGAGCGACCGTCTCCAGGATATCGTGGCTTCATTCCTGTGCAGTTGGAGGAAGATGGAGGTTGTTCTCCTCCTTCAGGAAGTAGACGTTATGCTGAAAACATCTGGTTTTGACCTATGATGCAGTCATTTGGAAAAACTAAAATCGTTGTACGGTTTTGTTGAGTTAGTGGGAGTCGATGCAATTTCACGAGTTTGTTTAGGATAACAAACAAATGTCAAATCAAATTAATCCACTGACAAGTCTGTGATTAAACCAAAAGTGTGTGTTTTATAACTTTGATCCATATGGAATTTAGCAGAATTAAATAGTGAGATTTTATTCTGAACGGTGAAGTAATCCCAAATAAGGTATCGCACTTTTATTTTGAAGGTGCAGGTGCTGCTTCCCATGTAAGTCTGTGCAGGAGTGACGAGGCTCAGTCAGAGAGAGAGATGCTGTGATGTGTAGTATCAAGACAACAGTTTCAACGTGGCTGTGCAGGCTCCAACTGACATGACACACACTCACACAGACAGACACACACCCTCACACACACACAGACACACACCCTCACACACACACACTTATTTTGTGAGGACAGCAAAAGGCAGAAGATTCCTGAGGATGTGAAGACGCAGCAGGTAAAATCATTTTTATTTTCCTCAGTAAATGTTGAGATTAATTAGAAGTTCGTCGTCACTCATGTTTGCTTCTCATCAGTGTGACTGTCATCATCGGGCGAAGCTCCAGACTCACACTCAACATTAAGTCATCATCCATTCGCTGAGCTCAGAGAGAGGAGAGGAAAAGTGAAATACATCATGTGTCACTTTGTCTTTTTGATATTTAAACATCAGATAATTCCCATAGTGTCACAAATTCATCAGAAAATAGACATATCCATTTTTGTTATTTTTATTATTATCTTTTATACAATTAAGTCACTTTGAAAGTGTCTTGTTTTATATAATTTATCCTCTTTTCATAATTTTATTATCAATAATTAAAACATCTTTATAATCCTCAAAATGCCATTTTTTTCCGAAGCAATCTTAAGCTTTTCTTCCTCCTGACGCCGTATAATCCGTTTTTATTTCCATTTAATTAAGTGTCTATTTTGTAATTGGTTTTATTACTTATTCAGTGGCTCTTTCTCTACCTCTTTTTGATTATCTGCTGCTCCACTTATCTTATCTTATCACATAACTCTGTCAGCTAAGGTCCATGCTATACCTCCAATATCTCACAGGGGCCCCTGATACCACATTTCATTTCATTACTCACCAGCTGTTATGGGTTTGGTGCCCTGCTTTGCTCAAAGGCAGCTCTACCACAGGGCACAATCCCCAATTTGCTGCCTTTAATGAGTCTGAGTCACGGACCAGGATTCAGCTGAGCCCATGAGCGACGACGTGCTTTACTGTAAACGTTAAGGACTGAATTTTTAATGACTGCTCCTGAGAACTGAGGCAGGAAGGAGAGAGGAAATGAGACCATCGACTGAATGATCACCTTAAACTTGGACAGCGCAGGGATCGTTAGACGTGGTGGTGGTTTAACGGGTCGAGGCTCCGTAGCTCAGCGAGCGCACATTAGTGACCTTTGAGAAGCTGCAGGCTCGTGTTGGTGACCTTCCAGACAGAGTTCGTAATTGCTTCATTTTACGCAGAGAAATGACTCTAAGCCAGAGCCACTGGTTTATTTCCACCACAGATCTGATACTGTGCACCGAACTCCGACATAGGCTGCATCCACACTAATACCTTTTACTTTTAAAACACATCACCTCTGCATAGAGACTGTAAAGAAAGATGGACGCAGAGGCTCCACCTCCTTCCTGTGCTAAAATGAAGCCCAAATTAGTCCTGATACGGGCGCCGCCATCTTGCGCTGGTGCCATCATTTGGAGTCAGTCTCAACACGTGAACATACATGAGTGTGATAAGAACTTTACCTAAAATGACAGAAACCTTCCGTTATGTCTACTTTGGCTTTTAAGTTTGTTCACTGTCCCATTTGCTAACATGGAAGAGTTTATGACCTATACTGCAGCCAACCACCAGGGGGTGATCCAGATGTTTTGGCTTTGCTTTTGGAGATCATGTCATCCATCTTTATTTACAGTCTATGCTGGCGTCTACAGTTCGTCCGCATCCAAAAGACTTTTTGGAAATGATTCTAGTCCCATTTTGTTTCAAAACGATGACGAGGACAACCACGTTCTCTTCCTGATTGGTTCTTATTAGTCACATGACTCGACTACCAGCAGCGAATGCAAAGCTTCACCGTCAGTAACTGTTTCCACCTGAAAACGTTCTCTGTCCACACAAGCGTTTAGTTTTAACACTAACACGCCTGAAAACACGTCATCATGTGACCACTCGTAGTTGCAGGAATGGCTTTTAACCAGAAGCAGCAACAGTGACGAACTAAGAGCAGTTGTATCATTGTAAAATGATAAATTCTGGATTTAACTACACAACAGCAGCAAAGACAGACGGACGGGGGTCATGTGATAGGAGCCTGGAGGCTATCGTGTTGTTTCCAAACACTTCAGCTTCTACCCTTTGACGTCACGCAGCCTTAGTAAGTAATAAAAGTGTAGAAATCACAGATTGTGGTTTTAACGGCATTTTTACGCATTTAACAAATGAGATAATGTCTTAATTATTTAGCTGGAGGTGCTGGTAGGAGGATTTTTTTTAATGTTATTTTCCAAAATTATGAATTATTCCTTAAGACCTTTTCTGGGACTATTACTTGTTAAGATAATATAATAAGATCTTAAATTGATGGGTTGCTTTTCATATGAAAAAGGAAATTGTGTATGTAAATTACACTACAACCAAACGGCGGTCCAGTGTGAATCCTCAGGAACCTGCAGGAGATTAGTTCCACCGAGCAGCGGACGTGTAATGGAACAGAGAGTGGATGCAGTCACTCTGACGACAGGACAGCGGAACTAAATTACTTTTCATTTCATGTCCACCTCAATTTATTAGAGGCAGCCCTCAGGAGGGCAGGTCCGGAATGTGTGTGTGCTGGGGCCGGGAGACGAGAGAGAAGAGCAACAGATGCCTCGTACAGTTTCACAGTATCGCCCGCTGGTTAATTAGCTTTCAGCAGAATGTGAAACCTCCAAACAAACCTCTGGACTTTGCAGAGGAAAAAACACTTTGTCCTCCAATAACCTCAGAATCTATTAAAGCAGTTAAGGTTTTAAGAAATGACTTTTTTATGATTCTTATGTGTCGGATTGGAGGAATTTAACAGTAACTTAAGCAGAAATGCAGAAGAAGGCATCATTAGTGGATCGTTAGAGGACAAACAAACCTCACACTTATTGGAATATTATGTTAAAATGATCTTAATGTGCTCATTTGAGCTTGTTTACTCCTTGAGTGCAGTATTAGAGGTTATTTGTTACACTTGCACGCTCAGCAGCACCTAAATGGCTGATTTGAATATTGTCTATTATCCCCCATCCTCAGTGAATCTTATCAGAGCTTCACCAGACGTGGTTTCAGATCTGGTGGAGCGACAGATTCTGCAGACTCTGATGACAGAGCTTCATCAGGTCCGCAGGAAAATCCAGGTTTTTACACGTGTGTTGCTTCGTCCAACGTAATGTTGAGAGCAACTTGTGTTTGTTGCTGTGACATTTGTGGAGAATATTCATACAGTCACCAAAAGATGATTCTCAGGCCAGAGAAATAATTACTATTTAGCCATGGGTTCACATTGAGAACAAGCATGTACTAAACATTCCTGGATTATTCCAAACGGACGCAGTACACACAAGGCAGCCATGTTGCAAATGTGTGTATTCATTCCGAATGCGTAGACCACGAAGGCTGCGTCCTCTGGTCTCCTGCTTGTTGATTCTGGCGCCACCATCAGGACAAACTATCAACTTCAACACAGGAAAACCCTTAAATTTCTGAACGAGTACTCCAGAAAAGAAAAATAATTTATTGCTGATCTTCTCTGTTTGTAATTTGTGCAACAACATCACTAAACTCACATGCAGCTTCTTCTCAGTGTCATTTGAAACCACCGGCTTGCATTGTTCTGTCATTTTTGCCTCCTTTGTTTCATCCACCACTTCTCGTCTTCATCTGTTTGCACAAGCACTTTTGTTTCCACGCAGCATTAATCAACTGATTCCAGCCCGAACTGCAGATGAGGGATTCTCACAGAGAACGTCTCTGTAGTGCACGTGCTCATGTGTGTGTTGGACGAATGAAAGTCCAACGGTTATTGTCCGTTCATTTCCCCATTCGTCCAATTAATGAAGCGTTGTCTCCTTCTAGGTGACTGGATGGAGGCCCGAGGGGGGTTCGGTCGTCCTGGGAGCATAATCTGCAAGATGTTAATATATTTCACTCTTTTAAATTAGTTAAAAATGAGACAGTAAAGCTGAACAACAGGAGGCAAGAAAACAAGGATTCTGCTTATTTCCTCTGTAATGAACTCAATCCAAACTGTGATGTTGATGTTTGAGTCAATATCATAACTTGATGATTGAATTTGAATTAGAGTCAATGCTCTAAATGAAGAGGAAGAAACATGGCGACATTTCAGAGTCACGACCGTCATCAGCTTTAATCGAACAAACATAACCTTTCTTTACAAACACTTCGGGGGCGGTGAAGACGTCAACACGTTGCAGACATGACCGACAACGCGAGCTCCAGAATCGACACCCCGACCAACATCTCCCTGAGTCCCAGCATCGCCGTCTCCGAGTTGTTGGAGTACAAGACGGTGTCGGTGTTCCTGGTCCTGCTGGTGTGTGGCATGGGCATTGTGGGCAACATCATGGTGGTGGTGGTGGTCCTCACCACCCGCCACATGAGGACACCCACCAACTGTTACCTGGTGAGCCTGGCCATAGCCGATCTGATGGTGCTGGTGGCGGCGGGGCTGCCCAACGTGGCCGACAGCCTGACGGGCACGTGGGTCTTCGGCCACGCCGGCTGCCTGGGGATCACCTACCTTCAGTACCTGGGCATCAATGCGTCCTCCTGCTCCATCACTGCCTTCACCGTGGAGAGGTGAGGAAGAACAACTGCCATCGCTCTCAGAGCAGCGTTCATGGGCTCCTGCTGGAGAATGCTTTGCTTTTTAATGACCTCTGAGAAGCAGCTTTTCATCAACGTTTGTTCTTTTTCTGTTGTTTAACACAAAACTACAGACGTGTTATAACGAAACTTGGTGGAAGGACGTGGTATTGGTTAGGGAAGATGTTGGAATTTTCTTTTACAACATTGAGAGATAGGGTATTTTCCTTTTTTTACGTTTTCATCGTTTACTCAGGGAATAATTGATGGATCTTGATGGATATATTTAGAGGACTGATATCGATGAGCAATTTGGTGCAGCTTGATTGAATTTAAGGAAACTGTTGGGCCTTTGCAGTCGTATGCGCTCTGCTAAATGCCATTCTAAAATGGTACAGGAGACTATATATATATATATATATGTACCACACTGATGACAGCTGGTGTTTGATGACTTCACCGGTGTATTTGTGCCCATCTGTGGGAAGAAATATTCTGTCCTCTTACATCAGTTTAATGAATTCAGTCTCTTGATCAACATCTCTGCACATATAAAAGGTAAATATACAGTGAAACACAGTGAAGGATGCTATTTACAGTCTATTCATTTGTCTCCTGTCATTGCAACTAGGGCAACAGAGAATATAAATATAAAACCCTTGTGCAAATATAGTAATAGTTTGACCACAGTAATAATCTGACTGAATATCTAGTATATTGCTTGACAAACATAGTCCCTGCATAACGTTGAGCCCAAGAGGAAGGTCCCATTACCCACAGCCACTGCTTTACGGGGAATATGTAAGAAAAGATGGATCAGTTTGGTTTTAATTAGCTATTTGATAAATGGGCTGAGATGTGATGATTGACAGCTGAGACTGACTCCTGATTGGTTGAGTGCATGTATCAGCGGGACCTCGATACCACAATAAACTGTCATAATATTCTCTATACTCACATAGCAGGTGTGACCTTGTGTTTAAACCTCCTTCTCCTCACCTGCAGGTACAT
>NC_061487.1:27460178-27477678 GCF_022539355.2 Hippoglossus stenolepis
CAGATTTGCATAATGTGATTTGGGATTTACGTTGAAGTGTGCAGATGATTTCACTCCCTCAGTTCTTCAATAGGCACTTCATGCTCTTTCATTCACCATGTGATAGGGCCGACGTAATCTGATGGCGGTTTGATAAACTTGTGTATGCTGAAGAATGGCACTTTCATGATCGGAGATTAGCACAGTGTGGTGTGAGATTACTGAAAAGTTTTAATCTGTGAGAGTTTCCTCACGTCTGCGATCCCCTCGTGAGGAGGAGGGAGGCTCGGCCTCCGTTGGTCAAAGCATCGGAGGCTAAATGTTCTTTGGCTCAGTGTGAAGCTTCAGGGACTTTTCTGTCTGTTATTAACAAAAACACACAAGCAAATCTGTTTTTAATGCTGGAGTCAAGTGTTGTGCATATTCAGAACGCCACCCGCTGCGTTCCGTCCCTTTATCGCCATGCACGGATAATTAGAAAAGCTCTAGTCTCCGCCTCTTTTGTGTCCAATTACACGCTTTGTTGTGCAGAGATTTCACTTTTCTATGTGTTACACCTGCTGAGCCGGCTGTCACTGGCTCCCAGTTTACACCAAGGACACAGACCTTTATCTCAGACAGCAGTTGGCCGGGAGGAGGCATGTGCATGATACCTGCTATCAACCTGCCACACTTTGTTATGCTATTTATTTATTAATGTGCTCTGCTGTGGTGGAGGAAAAAACAGCTGAGCGAGAGAGGCAGCCACGCTTCAGCAGAGTTGACACGGCTCAGCGGATGTGAGGTGGCGGAGACCTTTAAAGGAGCTGCAGACGGACGGGCGAGGCCGAGGAGGACGGGTGTGGAGCGGTACTGGCTCCTGATAAACATTAATCACCGGAGTCTCCCAGGCTGAGGGGAGATAGGGCCATCACCTCATCATGCGTCCTGTCACCTGCTGAAGATCCTGTCAGAGCGGCCGCAACATCATGAGCTGTCTTCAGAAGTGAGCTCCGGAAAGTGTCCAGAGAATTGGGCCTGGACATTTTCTGGCATTTGTGTTTCTCATCTGAAGAAGCAGCTTAAAATGCAGCTGCTAACTTGTAATTAGACCTAGAAGCTGGTATAGTGTTGTTGTTTCAGGAGAATGCTCATTACACAAAGTGCACGTGTGTGAAATAAAGTGTGTTGTCATCGTTTGCCAAACTCTCTGTCTTACACGTGCACGTGGATACGTTTTGGAAAATCTGCACGTTGGGGGCACACATGTACACACACCTATACACACACATGTACACACACCTACACACACACTCTCTCATGCATCAATCTGTCGTGTTGAGGATGACTCAGATAATCATGAAGCAATCCCAGCCAATCAGGGGAGTTATAACGATGCTTCAGCTCTTATTGCTCTGGGCCGCGGAGGTTTGGCTCCGACGCTCGGCTGCGTGCTGACGTGCACGGAGAGTCCATCGTCGTGGGTGAATATCAACACGATACGTCCGAGCCCTGGCTTCTCATAAATCTGTTTCCACCAAATTATGTAATTAGAATGAGTGTGCTAATGACCGTCTCATTAGGAGAGGTGGTGGTTTTCACATCCGTTAATCATGAGACACCATCGGGGGACAGAGGCCTGAACTGGGGACTTTCCTACCAATTCACACACAAATGAAGATATTGGTAATTTAACGGTGTTTTAAAGAAACCGTGTCTCTGCTTCTTCGCCCACAGGTGACGAAGATGTTGGCCGTCGTGGTGATCCTCTTCGCTCTGCTGTGGATGCCCTACCGGACTTTAGTTCTGATCAACTCTTTTGTGTCCACGCCGTATCTGGACGCCTGGTTCCTCCTGTTTTGTCGGACATGCATTTACGCCAACAGCGCCATCAACCCGGTGATATACAACGTCATGTCTCAGAAGTTCCGCTCTGCGTTCCGCGGGCTCTACCGTTGCCAGCGGCCAGAAGGAATTCAGAGGACACTGTCGACCATCCAGCCCGGCCTCAGCACCAGAGACCAGCGAACATCCCACGTCAACAGCAAAGGAACCAGTGAAAAGGCAAAGATGACCGTCCTGAATACCACCACTGATTTGACTACCAAGCAGAATGGAAGCAGCCGCCAGGAGACGGTCAGCGGCGAGAAAGCAAAACACGCGTCTGACGTCACAGCGGCTACGTTCACTTTCTGTGTGCGTCCTTCGGAAACGTCGCCATCTGGAGATAGAGATGTGGATCAGCCTTCCTCAGACGATGCCCCGGGGGATGTGGCAGGCAAACAGACAACAGACAAACAGGACAGCATGTGAATATTCCCAGTTCACCATTTTGTGGGAAATGTAGATTTTATCAAATGACGACAAGAGAGAGAAGAAACCTGTGAGAGTTTGTTAGTTCATGATTTAAAAACGGTGGATTCCAGCCATGATCATAAACCACCACACAAACAACATAATTCACCTCGGCCAAAAAATCTTAGAAAAGAGTTTCATTAAAATACTTTACCGATAATATAGATTTACCAGTATGTACAGTGGACTAGAGCTCACTAATTAGTTTATTTAATACTACAAGTCCAGTAATCGGCTCAATCCAACATTTACATTTGATGTTACATAAGGTATTTTTGCATCAGTGAATAATTTCCAGTCTGTGAATCATGCTCATGTTTTCTAATCTGTCCTCGAGTCCTCTGTGATTTAAAGCAGAGAAGAAACGGTCGATGAAGGGAATTTAAATACGAGTTTAATACTTCGAAATACACTTGATGTCAGGATCTCGAAACAGAACATTAGAGCATGTAAACATTTTACAGTCATAACACAGATTTATGATTATGTTTCCTTGCCAGTGACACGTTGGTCCTGGATTATGAAGAATTACTGTTTCTACAACAGGATTATTTAAACAAACAGAGCAACACAGGCATTAACAGAACAAATATGATGCATCTGTTGGATAAAATACTAAATAAAATGTCCTTATAAAGATATGTTGAACTATCCACACAGCCATTACACACCAATGTATACATATGCAGTATATTCTATAATCACAATCAGCATTCAGTACAACACACTGATCATTTACTCACTTATAGTCTCGTCCGCTGGTTTAACCTGACGACCTCCTGTTGTTCTGTTGGATGTTAGTTCGCAGCTCGTCACATCTGAATGGTGTGAAAACCACAGAGACGTTGACGTGTTTCGCTGTTTGTGTGGATAAACCTGTGATCTGCACACGGTCACATGGTTCCACGTGTTTTCAGATGAGAACAACAGGAAAAACAGTCTTTAGATCGTAAGCGTCAAACAGTAACAGCAGGTTATCCACTGTAGTTTATGACAGAGCCATCAGTTTATAGCATATGTACCAAAGACATCGTGGTCAGAGATGATTAACCATATAAAATACTATGTACCCTGTAAAATACTGCATATAATTATTTAAACCTGACAATCGCTTTATTTTCTATTTATCTGAGAGACGACTTTTATTTTGAGTATTAAGGTAATGCTACCACGAGAATAAAGTCATTATATTATAAGAATCAATTATTCTGTTAATATTTTGACTTTATTCTTGAATTCTCAGATTTGTTTTCCTTTAATCATAATAATAATAATAATGACCTAACTTTATTTCCAAGGCAACTCACAAACTAATTTCTTTACAAAGAAGACAAATAGCAACAAGAATACAAAAGACAAGAAGCAAATGAAGACAATGTCTTTTAAAATCTCTTCAAATGCTCTGTTGTCTCTGGAGGCGAAGGTCAGAAGAGACATGCTAGTTACTAATGTTTGGGAATATTACCATGAATCATACATTTTATATAAAGTTGGAATATTTCTGGTTGGTTCTGTCTCTGGACCAGAGCAGACGAATGATATTAATTTAATCTCTGTGGATCCAGTTGTTTGTTTCCTTATCTTAACTCATGATATGTTAAAACGTGAGAGACACTGACAGAGGTTTAATTTAATTTAATTTAATAATTTCTGTAGATAATAAATTAAAAAAGCTTCAAAAGGACAGTTTAGGAAGCAACTCTCTCTGATGTGTATTAAACATGTGGACGTATATGTTCAGTGTGTTCAGTTCACTGATACATGGATCCAACCGGTCTCACACTGAATATCACACCAGGTTCTGTGGAACTGGAAGCAAATAACGATTTGAATCTTATGGTAAACTGAATGTCTAATATTTTAAAATATATTACTATTTTATTAAACATACAATTTCCCAGTTTTAAATGTATAATTTCTGAAACGTTGGTTCTATCTCTCATTCCCATATTCCACTGTTGTGGATTCAGATTTAGAAATGAATGAAACAGTGAGATATTCAGTTTATTATAGATTCAAACCTTCATGGAAATTAATTGCTTCCATAAACCGTCCCATGAGTCCACTTTCCCTTTAACGGATGAAGACACTGACCCATTGTGAGCTCACGCGTCGGGACTTTATCGTAGCTACGCACGTACGTCGTATTCACTGTGTTGGGCGATATTAGCTTCCTGCTTTTCTTGTGATAAAGTTACTGTAAAAAGCCGTTTTCCTTTAAACTGAGTCAGTGCGAGAACTTATTGGATTATTTTTTGTAAATTATAAAATGAAAGCAGCAGAACACACTACAAACAAACATGGCCGACACGTTCCTGTTCCTTTCTCTTTTCTTATAGTTGCTATAACCGATGGTAAAGTGCTGTGATTGATATGTAAGTTGTGTTTTTCTGGGTTTTCCTCGATGCCCTGCACGTCCACACTGATCCTGCCGGCTTCTTTGTTGTTGACAGTATTTACCGGATATTTGAGCTATTTCAAAATGTGTTGTGTAAACATGTGCATGCATGCAGCCGTGCTGATGGGTCATTTAAATAAATGGCCTTAAATATTTGCAGCCATAAACAAGCTAAAGCTGCTTTAAATGATTTTTGGGGTCCGTGAAGGTGCAACGCAAACCAACTGTAAATAAAACAATGACGTACTGAGCATCGTCCCTCGAACACAGTGCTGGTTTCACATCCAACTGGTTTCACATCCAACTGGTTTCACACATTTCCAACGATAAACCTCCGGCTCCACAAACATCGCTGCTCCAATCAGCTGATGCCAGTAGCTTTAGGGAATTTGCCGCCATTTTGAGAAACCAAGAGTGAAAGCAGCAGCTGTTCGGTGTTTCCCCAAACCGGCTAAAGCACAATGTTATAACTTTTAAAGTACATTTATAGAAAAAACAAAGCTAAGCATTGAAGCTCTGCAGCGTTTCCCACAGACGCAGATTCAATCTGCCTGCTGAAGATGGTAAAACTTAATGGATGTTTTCATGGTCCACTGATGCTGCTGGATAATCTACTGAAATTATCCGGGGGGGGGGCTTCAAGTGAGAACGCAAATGTCCGAGTCAGCTGCAGCCGACCTTCTCCAGAGTTTCTCTGATCACCTCCGAGGAAAAACGCTGTATAATGTCCGATGGAGCTCGAGTGAAATACTGTGTTTGGTTAAAAAGTAAAGTTCAATCACACAAACTAACTTGATTTATATCAAAATGTGTCTTTATATTGAAGTGAAAATAGATTCTTAATGTGGAATCTACAAACTTCTTCTGCTTTTCTCATCGTTCCCACACTTCTGCTGAACCACTGTCCCTCAGATTCATGGTATAGATCATGGTATACATCATGGTATACATCATGGTATATGATCTATCATGATATATCATGGTTTAGACTGGGGCTGCAGGGTGGATCGTTTTAAAATGTTCTCTTTTATTTTCTTATATGGATGTAATAATCTGCAAAGCTTGTTGTTTGGTGATAAATTGTTTACAAATCATTGTATTATAAGTTTTAAAAAATGACTCGTAACCTAATGTGTAATACGACAAAGTATCAGGGAGATTTTGAGAATAAAGTCATAATATTACAAGAATGAAGTCGTAATATAGAAAAAACTGATTTCATTTCTTAAAGAACTACGAAACTCATTTGTAATATCAAAGATGAAATATTTTGTTATTTATGAAACTTAAAGTTAAGTTTAAAGTAACAATGAGCTTGTTATGGTTTTATTCAAATAAAACTTCAAGTTAATTATCACACATTAGGAATGTTTTCGCAATTTTAGGACTTTATTCTGAAAATCGTTGAAATTTTGTTCCCCTGAAGTGATTGTTGATGTAACGTCTGTGTGTGTGTGTGTGTGTGTGTGTGTGTGTGTGTGTGTGTGTGTGTGTGTGTGTGTGTGTGTGTGTGTGTGTGTGTGTGTGTGTGTGTGTGAGGGAGGGAGAGAAACACACAAAGCAGAGAACACAACTAAGTTTTACAGCCAACATTTTTGTTTTTCTTAGTGGTTCCCAAACCCCTGATGGTTTATTGCAGAGGGAAACTGGTGGGATGAGAATTTTTAATTGTTTCCAGCGAGTTAACAGACGCTGCAGTGACTCACTCACGTCTGTTCTCTGCACACTTTGACATGAAGGCAGTGTATTTCCATTTTTGTCTTTTGCACTGATAGTGGCTTTGTAGAACTGCCTTGGACAGGTGTGTGTGTGTGTGTGTGTGTGTGTGTGTGTGTGTGTGTGTGTGTGTGTGTGTGTGTGTGTGTGTGTGTGTGTGTGACTGTGAGTTTATCTCTGCCTTCATTTAGCCCTGGAGAGCTGCTGGTTTGTGGTTTTAACGTGTCGTGATCACAGATTATCAAATGTACAGATTTTAAAAAGTGTCTTTCTCTCGTGTTGTTGCAGAAAGACGATGTTGGATTGAAGGAACCCGTCGAGTTCTGTGTTCCGTGGTTTATTTGTTCAGTGTCGGTGGTTTTTTCTTTCAGTAATTTAACAAAAGTCAATAAAAAAACAATTTCGCATGTTGAATCATCACTGAGTCTTTTCACTGTTTGCAGTACTATGGTGACAACTTGTACTTTAACTGTAGTAATTAGTTTAGCAGACTGAAGTGCAGGGAATCTGGGAGAATGTAGAAAGTAAATATCATACAGAACCAGAACAATTTGGACTTTTGGGGGCTTACGTTGATATTGATATTAAGGAGTTCAAATTTCTGATATCAATATATCAGACGATTTATATAGTAAGCATTAATTACGTAAAAATCTGCAATATTATAGATTATATTATAGTAAATTGACTTTTAAAGAGAAAACACAAATACAACCAAATATATAGAACTTGAATTAGGAAATGAACATATTATTGAGTAAAATATAAACTATCACACCAATATATCGGCCAACAGATACAGGTCAGGCTCTAATATTGTGCATATATTATGGGGAGGTCCATGAACTCTGTCATCATCTGACCGTCAGTACAATGTGTGTACAAATACATATTATTATTCATTAGTATGAGTCATGTCAAATGTTTTATTAATTAAACTGTATCTGAAGTCACAGGGATAATATTTAAAATATATAACCACATATAATAAAATCAGAGAATCTAGTTTCTACTGTCCCACTTCAAAAAAGTGTGAGAGCTGAATGTGATTCACAGAGGAAAACACTTCGCCCCAATCCCATAACTGTCAGTGTGTGTGTGTGTGTGTGTGTGTGTGTGTGTGTGTGTGTGTGTGTGTGTGTGTGTGTGTGTGTGTGTGTGTGTGTGTGTGTGTGTGTGTGTGTGTGTGTGTGTGTTGTACAGAACGAGGTTAGACTTCAGCCTCTGACGCGTCGTCGCTTCTCGTCTCTGGTGAAAACAAGTGTCTGGCGGCTTCATGTGCAGCGGAGCAGAAGCCCGTCAGTCTGCGACCTCTGACTCTGTCCTCCGTCCTGTCTCGTGTCTTCTGCTGCAGAGATTCTCTTGTTCTGAAACATTATGTATTTTATATGTAAGTGTCACACTGACATGGGGATAAAACACTGAATCTGAATCCTTTGCAGCAGTTTCATACAGTTATTCTTCAGTCCTGATGATTCATGGATATAGATTCTTTCCCTTTATGGACATTCAAAGTTCCACATTTCACTGGAACCTTCGTCAAACCTTTGTTTACAGTTTACAACAGACACAGAACTAGTTTCCTGTAACTAGTGGATATATTCTGGTTCAATATCTTCTCATCAACGTTGTAAATATATTGTGTTGATGTTCTCAGTTGTGTGAGTCCTGGGGGGGGATCCTCACATGTGACTCTCTCTGAGGGTTAAGAACTCAGGATGTCGCACCTTATTAAGATCTATGAGACAAACTGGAATTTGTTAATATGGGCTATACAAATAAAATGTGATTGATTAATTAATGAATGAATTAATTGATTGATTGATTGATTGATGCCATACATCCATGTTCATGTGATGTATGTTTCCAGGTGTGTGGACAGAGACAAACCAAAGTGTGGACGAAGCCTTTATACAGTCTTGTCCACTGAATGTCCGTCCTGTTGCTGTTGTTTCCACTTGTCCAGCGAACTTCTTTGTCCTCGAAATGTGTCTTTAAGTTTTCATTCACTTTCCTGCTGCACATCCACGTTGTTGCATCATTTCCTTTGTCTCTGAAACTTCTCTGGTTCCTTCTGAGTGAATATTACTCGGCACTGACTCGGATGAATCTGAGAACTCTGATCTCATTGAAGAGCAAACCCAGTGTCTTGTTGTTGACCTGCTGAAGGAGCCGCGCTCCACTCGGCCTCTGAATAACAGGACGACAGCTGTTTGACAAACAGGAGAAAAGAAGGAAATGTTAAATTATTCCATCACATTAATTAGTAAAGCAACACTCGACCAGTAGAGTGTGTTTTTACCATTTTACCAACTTTATGTTGTGAGACATTAACACTGGTGGGATTTACAATTTAAATGTGGTTGGTTAAATTAGCAACCAGGACGAATTAGCATAATAAAATGTGCAGGTGAAGAGGCCCCTTCAGAGCTGGAGCCGTGGAGACATCAGCTTTGAACTTGGGACTCACAGATGCTCTGTTTGCTGCGGCCGACATGCACACGTGTTGTGTAACTGTGTAGTGAAAGTGTGTTAAAACGTGTCAAATGGATTAGAAATGATTAACTGGGATCTGAGAGAATATCATGCATGTCTTGAAATGTTGTTTATTGATTATTTTGAGCTTCGGGATGGAGATCTGGACAAAACACTCGCTCGACCAATCCTGAGTCGTCCCAGTTGTCAGTTATGACGTTTCACCCCATCATCAAATAACTAATCAAAACCAAACTGATCAGAAATACTTGATCAAACCTCAGTGTGATAAGATAAAATGACAGAAACCATCTATGAGATGATGAACAGCTGAGACCCACTCGGGATTTGGCGAGTGAGTCATTCGCACAAGATGGCAGCGCCCGTAGATATTCTGGCAGTTTTTTTGGACAGTGAAGGAAGTGGAGACGCGTCGTCCATGTTTATTTACAGTCTATGTTAACGACTGACCTGGGGTCAGAACTTGGCCTCGACAACATCATCATACGGCGCCGAGGCATCAAACACGCCAGCTGAGCTCCACGCGTTGAAATCTACTTCCTCTGTTTCATTTCATTTCATTTCCCTCTCTTTAACTCAGTGACCCCGTGTGGCAGCTGAGAGAGAGTGTGTGTGTGTGTGTGTGTGTGTGTGTGTGTGTGTGTGTGTGTGTGTGTGTGTGTGTGTGTGTGTGTGTGTGTGTGTGTGTGTGTGTGTGTGTGTGTGTGTGTGTGTGTGTGTGTGTGAGAGTGTGATTGTACTTCTATCTTAGTGAGGACCATTATACAAAGTGAGGACATTTAGGCCGGTCCCCACTTTGTACTCTCGAGGCTGTTTATATGTTTCTCTCAAAGTTTCAGGGAGGTCCTCAGGAAGATGTAAAACCAGGAAAGAATTGCCTCAACATGAATTTGAATACACACACTTCTACTCTCTACTGCCCCTGGTGGTTGTACGGATGTATTACACCATTAGGATCATTAGTTTATGTATTTAAAGGTCCAGTGTGAAAGATTCAGGTGAAACGATCTATTGGCAGAAATTTAATATAAATAATCCTGGTGATGTTTTCACTTGTGTGTTTCATCAAAATTGTACGAATTGTTGTTTTCTTTACGCTAGAATGAGCAAATACTTTATATTTAAATACTTTACAAACTGGACACACTAAACACCTTTTACCACCTGACCACTACTAAGTTCTACACACTGAACCTTTAAAGTAGCTGGGATATTATTTGAAGTATTTGGAGTACATTAGAATCATTTGTTTGTGTATTTAAAGTAGTTGGGTTATTAGAGTAATGTCAAGGTCACATGCTTCCCACCTGTATCAGTCCACAGTCTAAACGTAGCCTTAGTTTGAAGGATTAGACAAAAACTACTGGACAGATGAAACTTGGTGGAAGGAAGAAGAATTCAACTTTGGTGCAGATCAGTGGATGGATCCAGGAATTCTTCTTCTTCTTCTTTAACAATGTGAGACAGGATGTGTTTCACTGATTTCTCAGAGAATAATAATTCATGGATCTTGAGTTTATAGGATATATATGTGGTCTCATAAGGAGACTGTTGGGCCTTGATGGAGGTTTGAGCTCTACTGAGTGACACTCTGGTTTAAGATATTAGTCAGTGCGTCATGACATCACAAACTGCAGCATTCATATGTAATAACCTTTATTATATGTCATTATTTACATACAAATGTTTAGTTTTATCATTGAGATGTTTTGCACCATCAGGCAAGAGAGAGAGAGAGAGAGAGAGAGAGAGAGAGAGAGAGAGAGAGAGAGAGAGAGAGAGAGAGAGAGAGAGAGAGAGAGAGAGAGAGAGAGAGAGAGAGAGAGAGAGACAGAGAGACAGAGAGACTGAGAGAGAGAGAGAGAGAGACAGAGAGAGAGACTGTGTGTGTCCTCTCATCTCTTCTCTCCTTCCTCTTCTTCTCTCTCTTCTCTCCTCTCTCCAGTTGATCTTTCTTTTCCTGCTTCTTCTCCTCTTTCATCTCCTTTTCGACCATAAGCTTGTCCTCATCAACTTTGTTGTTTTCCAGCAGTCAGCTGCCTCTTCAGAGCTGTTTTCTGCAGCCAGAGCTTCATTTTCAGCACTCGAGCAGAAGCTAGAGCAGCGTTTTCTTTAGCCAGAGCTGCATTCTCAGTAGTGAGCTGGCTCTTCAGAGCGCTGTGTCCTGCAGCCAGAGCAGCGTTTCCTGCTGCCAGCTTTGGGAGCGCAGAGTTTTCTGTCACCTGCTCCTTTAGAGCAGCGATCTCAGCAGCCAGCTCCTCGTTCTCCCTCTTTGATTTCAGTAAGGCGTAGAGGAGGGCCTGCGTTGTGGTGCGTCTGCACACGTCTGTTGGGGCTGCGTGATCAGACTGCGTTTGTCCAAGTGACTGAAAGACACAAATATACAAATAACAGGTAAAAACACAGTCCCATCGTAACTTCAAATATATTAAAAGAGACAGAGCAGAATGAATTTTTGTAATTTACATGTCTGCTTTCAAAATCTGCAAAACTACTGTAAAGTAAGATGAAGAAATAAAAGACCAGTGTGTTTTGAAGAGGTATAAAAACAGTTTAACCTGAATTCTCTCCTATTTAGAACAAAACTCACTTCGTCTGCTGAGCAGTTGATCCTCTTCACGTTGGATGAACGCAGGTGATCCAGTGTAACAAAGTGGTTGTGAAGTAAATCTGCTGTGAAGCGCTAGTCTACTAACGATCGTCTGGGGCAGTTTAAAGACGTTCACATTGATATTTTTAAAAGTAATAACTACATTTATGATAACGTTTTTATAATAATCGTGAAATAAAATAGAAAGAAACACAAATATTGTCTATTTAATGTATATCTATGTAGATATATACACATGTATGTTGACACAAATTGAGTCAAGGACACAGAAGTCACGAGGAAGCTCCGTGTTCTAGATGAGACGTTCAGGGTGAAGACGAATGATTAACACTCAGATGAATCTCCAACATTACAGGTGGCAGCATCGTTCATGTATAATTCATGTGCAGTATATATGCTACATGACTATGAATATTACATGATGCTGTGTGTGTGTGTGTGTGTGTGGCAGGTTCAATTTCTCACTCCAGGGAAAACATTAACATTTATCAGCAGGATTACACAGAAACAACCGAACAGATTTCTGTGAAACTCGGTGGAACGAGGACGAGGAAGGAGTCGTTGCATTTCGGCGTAGATCTGCACAACGGGGGCGGAGCCAGGATTTTCTTTAACGTTGTGAGATGTGATGTTTTTTCCGACGAGAATAATTAATAGTAAATCAGACACATGTAGGGGGAAAGAGTGCGTGTAATCTGGTGCAGCTTGATTCATGTTAAGGGGATTGTTAAATTCATGCAAAACACGTAAATAAAATATAAAAAATATATGTGGGGTGCAGGATTGAATTTTAATTGATTTAAAATAGTAATAGGGACTATATTTATATTATTGTATATCCCATATATTCCAGGAGCCCAGTGGTTTTATTTTAATTGATTTAAAAAAAACCTTAAACAGACCTGCTCAGTGTTGGTTCTGCATCCTGATGATTTGCAGGATGCACATGCTGAAGTGTTAATGACTGAGTTGCTCTGTGCAGCCGCCACACACAGCGCTGCATTCATAAACTTCACAACCCCCTCACCTGACGACTCCAGCCCCGTGTGCAGGCGCCTGTCAGAACCTCCGATCAGCTCTGTTCTCTGTGACTCACTGTGGAAACACAACCTGTGGCTCCACAGCGTGTCAGACTTATTAAACCTTCTTCACCAGAGAGCCTTTCTCAATGTGTCGCCCCCCGTCACTCGCCCTCACTGCAGAGAGGTGTGAGGAGTCACCGAGGGCAGGAGGAACGTTTCTCTTTTCTCAATATCTTCACTCTCCTGTTGACTTCACAAATCTGAGATGAGAGATGGCATCGCTCGAGAGGAGGAGGAGGAGGAGGAGGAGGAAGAGGCACAAAGTTTTACTCAACAACTCCACAAACAACGTCAGTGCAGACGTACAGTGACTGTGTCAGCTATCATCTCAACCTTTACTTCTACTTTAAGTTGGATAATTAGCGATATGATGATAGAGCAATAATTACCATGTTGGTAATTATTGCACATCAACTCTTCTTCAGATACGTCTGACGTCCGCACTGCTCTGAGGTTTTAGAGACGCTGAAACTGAGACGTCCGGAAACTCTGCTGGTTCGGTTTTAGTTTGAAAACTTCCGGGGCTGCGTTTTAGTCTGGACGGAAAGAAACAGACGTAAACAGGACGTACGTAAATTCCTACATTACGTTGTGAAACCAGTCAGATCAAATGGGAACACTGGAACAAACACATGAAGCCTGGTTCGGACTCTCAGATCAGGAAACGTTGTTAATTTTCTGTGTTTTAAAGAATCTCCTGTTCAACTGAGTTCGTACAGAATCCAGCCTGAATGATTTCTGTCTTTCTGTGTTTTCTCTGATCGCAATACAACATCTGTCGGACACAGCCCGTCACAAACCTGAGGGGCTGACAAGGTCCTCGAATCGCTCTGTGAGCCGAACAGAGGACAAAATAAATCCTGCCAGCTCTGGTGGAGGAACCCCCCCAGTCGTTTCCTTCTTTATTTGTGGCTCTGCATTGTTAGTGGATTGACAGCGATGGCCTCAGTCCTCGGTTTGATAAGATTATGTGAAACTTAGTTGAACCTCCAGGGAAACGGTTCTGCTGCAGAAACAATCAGCGGAGGAGGAAAAACAGCAACATGGAGAAAAGCAGAGCAACAACTACAGTAGGAAAACCAAAGGGAGTTAACTACTCGTACGTGTGAGGTTTTAAAGAAGCAGAAGTTTTTCTAATACACACAAATATATTCTGGCAGTTGGGATGTTATACAGACATGAAAATATAACTTCTGTCGTCTGTTTATTCTGATTCTTTATCATCAACATATTTCCTCTCTACACAGACGCTGACCTTTTGCTGTGTTGTCGTTGGCAGCGAACTTATCTTTGACTTTAGAAAACCAGTCAGTTAATTAGGATTAAACTGAGAAGACGTTGTTCGAGGTCCATGTTGAAATGGTTGCGTTTCACTAAAGAGCTACAGGCAGTTTAATGTTGTCCAGGTCTCCTGCTTCTTTCTGATAAAGTCGGTTACTGGAGCTAAAGAAACAATATTTTCAGTGCAAAGTAGTAAAAACCTGCTTGAAGAGTCAATCGATGTTTGTAATTTTTAATTCATGATGTTGTTTTCTCATCATTTCAGACATGAACTGAACTCTAGAGAAGTTTGTGTGAATGAGAATGTCCGAGTGAGAAGCTTCGGACTTTCTGTGGAGTTTTAGTTGATTTATTTGCTTTAAATTAAATGGTATGTGCTGTAGTTATTCCTAAGGAGTTTTCTTTTGCTCTCGCATTTGCTATCATATATTCCCAAGTTAAAATAAAGTTTGAATGTGATGAATCATGTCGATTTATTTAAAAGAAATCAACTAAAGCCAATGAAGTTGCAATTATCTTATTATTGCATCTTGGAAATGATTCTTACTTAATATTTGGGATAAAAAGGATAAGCAATCAATTCTTAAATCTTAAATCTTAAATCTTAAATCGAACAAACATTTCTACTGCATTGGATCCAAGCCATGCATCATGTTGTGAGTCTTCCTCCTAAATACTGTGATTCATGTTAAAGATAATGAGCTGCAGAATCTCCATCTCCTCCGTCCCTCCAACCTCAGGTCCACACAAACAACCTGCTTCTCACTGCACAGATCTAATTGGACTGTCGGTGTCTCCTCCGAGTCAGAGTCTAACCCCGGCTGCTGTGGACGAGCCGCTGATCACAGCTGGGGCCTTTTCTCAGCTCTTACATCGCTCGTTCATTAGGATCAGAAAGAAAAAGATAGTCGGAGGTCGTCTTCTTTTTCAGAGCGCACATGAATCTCGAAGAAAAACGCTCGCCCTGCCACCGCCTCCTGTAGATTACCAAGCAACCAGGCAGCCAACGACCGGGCAGATGAGAGTCGCCCAATCTCAACATCAGGAGAGCAGCAATCTGCAGATCAGGAGAGCAGCAGCAGCAGCAGGAGGAGGAGGAGGAGGAGGAGGAGAGTCTCTGATTTCTCCCCTGTGCTATCACCGGCTGGCAGACAGAGCTCAGAGGATAAAGCCACAGAGGAGCACAGATAATATTGATGTTATTAATATGTGCAGGTCTCTGTGCAACTTTTAAAATGTGAAAAGCTACATTTCTAAACAATAAAAACGTTCCGTGCACACATGAACTGCTGCTCTGGCTGCTGCAGCCGGTTTCTGTAAAGTGATCGAGGAAAGTGTCGTCGGATGGATGTTCCCAAGCAACACGCTTAAAAACCAAGGTTCTCTGAGAAAGATAAACTCCACAGCAGCAAGTGGCTTATGCATCACTTCAGTTTCCCATGAATCATAAAATATGATCGAAGGTGTTTGAATTTAAGTCTCGATAACATCTTGTTGTTTAATTGGCTCATTAATAAACATCTCTCACCCACGTTCGGCCTGATCTGCATCAGTGAACCGGTGAAATCTAAATCTCTGGAGCTCACCGACGTATAAACTGCATCTCAATTCAGGGGCGTCTTCCTTCGGAGGACCCAGACTGAGCAGCACCTGTCGGCTGCGTCCTCCATCGGCCACGTGGACCACAAACAGCCTGGTCCTCTTATCGTCCCCAGCAACACAGCAACGGACCAATAAGTTCTCCGGTTGATTAAAAACGATGAAAATATGGTTATTTAACATATGCACCGTCAGCTGTTCGGTTGTGTGATTCTATTTAACAATAAATTCAGTCAACATGCAATTTATGGAAAACATAACAGCAGTTCAGTGAATAATTCAAACACATTTATTGACTTTATCATGGTCAGTGCATATAAAGCAGGTAGGATGAACTCTGCACCACAGACTGTTTATAAAAAGCCCAGAGATCCTGCAGCTGGTGAATTAAACAAGGTTCGAGAAGCAGAGAGTTAATTGGCTGAAAATGAGTTTGGTTCTGTAGCAGAGTTGCTGATTGGTTGACTCCCTCCACTTTACAACTCTGTGTCCTGAATGGAATCGTGGTCACGTGGTCAGAGGGTGAGACACAACGATCAGTGGCCATCGCAGCAGTGCTCAGCTTAAAAAAAATGGTAAATTGCAGGCAAACAAAAGCAGGAGAGTGTTTGTGAAAATGTGTGAACAGCAGGTGGAGGCCGAGCGGGAGAGGCTGGAAAAGGAAAGAGACAATGACTGAGTGACAGTGAGTAAATGTCACGCTTAGTTTGGCATTTACAGTCTCCACAGGGCTGTAAGTGACACAGCTACTTAATTCTGTGCTGACTCTAATCACAGTTACAGGCAGTGGGAGTGAATGTGTGTGTTGTCGACGTAGTATTACAACGATACACTTTTGCACTTTGTATTTCAATTGTGTCTGAATCAGATGGAGGCTGATAACAGGATCAAATTTACACCTGATATTAAAATGTGTCTGATATACGCACAGATCAACCTCTGAAATCAATCTTTGTGTCCGCCTGAATGTTTGTGTCAGATGTAATGAAATCCCCTGGGGCTGTTCCTGATGTTTCCTGTTCACAACAACATGAGGTCACTGTGACCTTCACCTTTGACCCACGCCCACCGAACATGTAATCAGTTCATTATTGACTCCAAGTGAACATTTGTACAGAATTTGAAGAAATGTCCTCTCTGTGTATTTGAGATATCCTGTTCACAGGGGCAATGGGGCGGACGGACGGATAAACCTGAAACTGTTTCTGGACGCTGGCTGTTGCCGACGCAGAAACAAAAATATGGGGACAATATTTTTGTGGATTAAATAAAGATCACAGAAAGTAGGAAGAAGGGAAATCGTGTACAAGGCTCTTGAAAATACCCACAATTCATATTAAACTACACGTATCACACATCACAGCAATTATCATCAAGTAAAATATATGGTAAATAACATAATAAATACTGTACGTGGTCGATTGTTATTATTTTGACTTCCAACAGTTTTCAAAGAGGTTTCATTCAAGGTAACTGGACGAAGGAGAAACACACAGTTTGCCCGTTAGCTGATTCATCTCAGTTGTGATGCTGCATAATATGAATAAAACTCAGTATTATTACAAAACGTATATTCTTGTTAGTATTTCAATGTGCTGCTCTCCAGCTGCAGGTCACAGTCGCTCCATCTCTTTCCCCTCACTTCTTCGCTCTCGGCCCAGACGAGGGTTGATAATGTGGATGAAAACACCTCGTTGAGGACGATGGAGGCTGAAGAGGATCCCGGGGTCTCGGCACAATGCGCCCACACCGAAGTCCTCCAGCGTCCTCCAGCCCCTCGTGTTGTCATCTCGTCTCGACACTTATGTGACGGCGAGTATTGACATGGAAATTGCAGCGAAGCCACAAGCGCTGCCCCTGAATTCAGAGGAGACGCCACATGGTTCAGCAGATAGAGCTGCCGGCTGCGGCCACAATGAAGAAATAACGAGTCGCAGGAACAAAAGGAAGAACAGGGTCTCCTCTGCCCGGACACTGAAGTGGAATCTGTTTATGCTGAGATGA
>NC_061487.1:27480178-27502678 GCF_022539355.2 Hippoglossus stenolepis
CTTACAGGAAGAAATAAATAAAAGATGTGTATTTATGTGCATTTTATATTAAAAAATATTTGTTCGTATTTGTATTTTCTTTTTATTCATTGTTATAAATAAAGTTTACAGTTAAACTATAAAACTTCCATTTCATTTCTTTGTGGGGTTGATAATGACGTCTTAGGAATCATGGTTAATATTTATAATAATCATAACTTTATCTGTATAACACTTATCTAAACAGGTTACAAAGTGCTTCACAAAATACTTGGCAAAATGAATGAATAAATATAAAAGGTATTAAATTCAGTTTGTAGTTTTAATTATTGTAATGGGAGGTAATGCTTACATTTATATTAAATATTAAATATATATACACATACTTGAACATACATCAGTGTGACAAGGATGACCTGAAATGACAGAGGCCATTTTAAATATTATTCAATCTGCTAACATGGAGGCGGGGTTATGACCTATTCTACAGCCAGCCTCCAGGGGGCGATCAGGATGAGTCGGCTTCAGTTCTGGGAGCCGTCATATCGTCCATCTTTATTTACAGTCTTTGTTCTGTACGCACTTGGTTTCATGGATTTAATGAATCAACCGAGACGATGGATTAATTAAAGAATAAATCACTCACTGCTGCAAACAAATACACAGAGAAACAAAATAAATGTTAAATTCAACCAAACTGTTGCGTAAAACTTTTGAAAGCTGTGACATCGTAGAACCTGAAGTGCTGAAGAAGAAGCGTTGTGCACAGCTCAGGATGGAACCGGCCCTTTCAGGCTTTGTTCGCTGTGGTGAAGCTTTTTAGTTCCTCTCTGAAGGTTGTCTTTGATTTGTTCTTTCCACTGAGCTTTTCATTCTCCACCTGAAACCCCACGTCTTCACAGAGAGTGCTTTTTACTGCAGCAACTAAAAACAAATTGATTTCAGTGTCCATCATTCAGGTGAACAAAGCCGACGTCTCCCAGACAATTAGAGGAAAAATAAGAAAAGAAACAGCGAGAGAGGAAGTGCTGATATTTTCAGCAGAGGACAAACGCCATTCTTCTCTACCCCCGGTGAACTCAGTGGTCATTTTGTCAACCACACACACATATATACATATATATATATATATACAAACACATACATATATACTGTATATATGTGTGTATATATACATACATATATATACACACATATATATATATATATTTCCTTATGAAAACAGATTTAAATTCACTAGATCCAGATGTTTATTTGAATTTGCACCAAATTACACTCATAAATATAAATATCAGCCGGATCTTTTGTGTCTCTGCACCATCAACACTCAGATGGTTTCAAGTTGTCGGTTTGTCGGTTCCATTGTTGTGAACAAGATATCTCAAGAACGCCTCGAGGGAATTTCTTCAAATTCAGTACAAACTTCCAGTTGATCCAAAGGTCTCTGTGATGTCTCGTTCTTGCAAAACATCGGGAACATCTATCGATTTACTGATTGAGTCTCAAAAGAACCATCACCTCTTAGGCAGAAGTAATAAAACTCTAATCCACACTAATGTTCTCCATCTTTTATTTACTATAAAATGGAAAATGAAGATCTGCTCTGTTCTGTTCTGTTTCTGTTTCTTCTTCCTAACCCACCGACCACAGAGTCTCTCATCCGATCAAACACCGGCTGTAAACCAGACGCAGCCCGAGTCAAGCGAATGGTCCGAACAACTGCTCAGCCCCGCTCACACATTCAGAGAGTTAGTCACCGCCGCCCACTCGCTGACTAACGGAGAGTTTCCACCAGAGCCGCTGAAAACAGCAGAATGACTCCGAGATGATCTTTTATTTTTGGACTTTAGATATTTGACGTTTGAGGAGGCAGCAGGAGTTCAAGGAGAAAGATGATGTTTAACACCAACATTTTGAACCTCACACCACACGACAGCCGTGGTTTAGTTCACAGAATCTGTCAGAACCATAGAAAGATAAAGACGGAAGACTCGTCTCCAGTTCCTCACACGATCCAAAAGGTATCAAGGTGTCACCGCGACATGAACTCAAGTCTGAGTCAGTCTCAGCTGTCAATCATGACGCCTCAGCCCGTGTTCATATCATCAAATAACTAAAAGTACTACAGAAAATGTCAGAAACCATCTTTGAGAATAACGGTATTTGTACTCTGATCTTTCAGTTTGGTCCATGTCCCATCTGCTAACATGGAGGAGGCAGGGTTTATGACCTATACCGCAGAGAGCCACCAGGGGGAGAACGAGACGCTTTGGCTTCACTTTTCATGTCGTCCATCTTTTTTACAGTCAGATCAGCTGAGGCTCCGCCCAGAGGCTGCATCCTTCGCTGATTAGTCTCAAACCGAAATGAGACGATGTGGTCGACGGAGTTTTTCCGTGATCTGCATCATTAGCTCGTTCGGCCCTTATTGCTGTTGCCTGGCAACAGAGCTGAAGATGGACATGACAGCTGCTCCGTTGAAGCCTGATACTCGAGCATCGGACTCCTCGTCCCTTGCCAGCATCATAACCTCTCAAACGGTTCTTCATTGAAGCTCAATGAATCCTGGGATATTTTGGGCCGGGGAGGATCCGCCCAGCGGAGCTTCTGTTTCTCGGGGACGACAGGACGCTAGTCGCGCTGCGGTGACCCGATCAAAGTCAAAGTGCAGCCTCTGAAGGACGAAGCCCCTGAACTGAGACACAGCTCATGATGGAACGATCCTTCGTGAGGCTGCTGGAAGAGAAATGATTAATGATCTTTGCTACATTATGATTAGTGACTGAAGTGCGTGTCATTAACTTTCATTTAACCAACAAGACGAAACAGCACTTAAACAAGTTCTGTGTCTCAAACAGATTTCATGAGATCAAATACGAGAATGTGGACGTTCTCGTCTCGGCCTCACAGTCATTACTCTTTTTATTCCCCCTTTACATGGTTGCCATGGAGCACATGAAGAAATTACGCCGAGCTCAGAGTCTTTTCATCCTTTAGCCGACGTGATGTATAATCATCAGTGTCCCGGCTCCCGGTGGAGACGGGGGGGCTGTTCCTCGTGTCACCGCGGCCTGAAGAAGCTCAGCCACGACGCCAGATGTCAGACACATGGACGCCCACGCTGCATAACTCGTACGGTGTGTGTACGAGGTGAACACCCAGCAGGTGAGCTGCTCGCCACAGGCTCGTCTCAGAGCATCGAGCAATTTACACACTGCTGCAGAGCAGAGGACGCGTCCGAGGGGGACAGAGAGTAAACACAGACGGGAACACAGACGGGAACTGTCAGTAGATAAATGAGAAGAGTAGTTTCATCTTGTGAATGTGATTCCATGTAAACCTGTAAAAAGAAGATGAGCCGCAGCTTCTAACATGAGAAACTTTCTTCAGAGTCTTAATTGTGATGATTGTTGCTGTAATTACCTTCATGATTTTGTCGATAGCGTTAAACTACTTTTATATTTCTAATTGCTGAGTCTCAGTTCTCTTTTAAATCTCTGTAAAAAAAAACATTATAAATGTGCTTTCTCGGGTTTTGGCATCTAAATTGACATTTTAAAAACTTTTTAACCTTTTATTAGTATTGTTTAATCCTCTGATCTTAATGTTTTAATAATTTTACTATATTTTAGTTTTGTATTTACAGTTTTCTCACCTGTAACATCTTTACATTTTCATATTTCTGCCTTAATGTTGTGTGATCTTCAAAGTGCTTTTAATTCTGACCTGTTTGTAGAAGAAGAAGAAGAAGAAGAAGAAGAAGAAGAAGAAGAAGAAGAAGAAGAAGAAGAAGAAGAAAAGTTATTATTATTATTATTATTTGTATTATATTTATTTATACGATGCAATGATCAGGTCCATAGATTGTAAATAAAACTGACGGCCCCCTGGTGGCTGGGGTAGTATAGGCCATAGACCCCGCCTCCTCCATGTTAGCAGATGGGACATGGACCAAACTAAAAAGTCAAATTGGACGTTAAATACATTTTGGGTTTCTGTAATTTCAGGTCGTTCTTATCACACTGATGTTTGTTCATGTTTCTGATCACTTTGGTTTTAATTAGTTAATTGATGAAATAACAAACGGGCTGAGACGTCATGATTGACAGCTGAGTATCCGGGACATCGTGTTTATACAACAGGAGGAAAAAGAAACACGTCGTCCATCGTTATTTTCAGTCTATAATCAAGTGACTGGCTGCACATTAGAAATGTGCTGAGCTGTGATTTCATATCAGCATGTGGCCGCACTCCAGCTCTGAAACCATCAGCCGGCGTCGTTCCAATGCAGCCGGTAATTGTCTCTGGCAGGTGAATCAATAAGAAACGCTGAGAGGTGACTGAGAAGACGAATCATTATCTGCAGCAGTAATGTAACAGACAGAGTTGAGATGAACCCGTGTTTGTTTGTGCACATGATCCCCATGAGACGGGGTTGGAGCTAATCAAGCTCGTGTTGTAGAATAAAGCTCATCAGTCCAGGTGAATTGTTCTGATGCACCGCGGCTCCTCCTTTGTGGGAACCCAGTGGGACAAGCTGGTGACTCCAGATTGATTTGTTACTCAGCTAATGTATAATTTACCTTCATCATGTGTTTCTGCACACGCATGCATTACAATGGATTCCGGCTCGTACAGGAAATGCAATTCAGCTTTTTGCCCTGGTCCCTAATTCAGTGGTGAGATTTAAAGCTCGTGAAAACTTCGTCTCAAATATCGGATTATTTGGGTTCGAGTGCTGATTCAGCAAAACTCAGATTTAACGCTGTCGATGGAACCAGAGACAAAACGGCAGAGACAAGAAAAACCAAACCTGTTCTCTCTGCCCCTTTAACAACCAAATAAAAAATATATACTTGAATAGAGCTCAACAGCGCGACTCCGTAAGTTAAAGTCTGATTTATTTTCTTTAAAAAAAATGGTTTTATTCTAGATTTCAACGAGAAGTACGACACTACCCACAATCCTCGGCGACTGATCGACCTGCTTCCAGGATTAAAACTCTTTTTCGGAGGATTTTTCTGAAACAACGACGGAGAAGATGAATCAGAAACCTCCAAAGTTTCACTTTATCAATCAACTGGTTCACACAACATGAAACCAGTTCAAACTGTGATGAAGAGTACGGTCGTGTGTTGAGGTGAAGGTGCCCCCCCCCACACACACACACACACTTCCTGTGGCTCCTGGTCAGTAAACACCGCTGAGGACTGCAGCTTCAATAAAGTGAAGCACTTTCCATCTTAAAGATCGTAACACAGAGAAGATCAGTCACAGCAACACACACACACACACACACACACACACACACACACACACACACACACACACACACACACACACACACACACACACACACACACACACAAATCAACTTGTTCCTTTCAGCTGTCTGGATGGATCGCTTCATTTTCTCTGCTGAGCACACAAACACATTATTACTGCCACACAGACAGTGTGTGTACTGTCATGGGAGATTTAGCGTCGGCTTATTATGAGATCCATTCAGTCATGTGCAGCCTCGTCTCGCTTCATTAAACTGAGCCGTCACCCAGACAAATGCACCACGATGCGTATTTCTGCTCTTGTAAAGCTGAGGGACGCTGCTTCCTGTCAGCAGAGCTGCGGACTTCCTGCCGCAGCTCCGCCTCCAGCACCTGGACTCAGCGACAGATGCTGAAACGCTCAGGTAGGAGCGACAGCACAGCTGGATGCAGCGTTTCATGACGCCTGCTCGTTTGTAACCACCCGTCCACATCGCTGGAAATTAGCGAAGTGGACAACAAGTCAAAACGAAGCAGTTTCCTGAGGCCTCCATTCTGGAAAGATCTCGTTTACGTCAGCATTCACAAGAAGAACATGTTTGTTGTGGTAGAGCGGTGTGGACGTGTTGACGAGGTTTCTAACACGTGACGGACATGAAACTGGAAGAACTCAAACATCTCAGGATGAAGAAGAGGAGCCGTACACGTAGAAGACGAAGACGTCAACTTGGAAACACGAGGAGGTTCCAGATCTTTTGGTGATGAGGGCCGACGCCGGTGTGGATGAGCTGTGAACAACAACACTGATCTTTCCACAGCAGAGTTTATACGTCATGTCCGGCCTCCTGCTGCTCTACAGGCTCCGCCCCTCGCCTGGATGTTCCCACATGTTCCTGTTGGTGTGAGTCGGACCCGACAACCTGCTGCTGCTTCTTCACAGGAGAAATACCAGGACTCAATTGTCTGAACATTTTCTAGAGTCTCTCTCCCATCATCGTCTCTTCGTCTGTCTCGTGTCCATCACCGTCCTCGCCGCTCGCAGCCGTCTCCTCTCCATTAAGTGTGAAAGGCACTGGGCCGGTGGCGTGTAATCAATCATTAGTGAGACACTAAATGAGGGCGCGTGTCTCCTCCATGTCTGAGTCCCTGTCTGTCAGGTTCAATGCAGTGTTAATTCTAACAGCCACAAAATATATTAAGGAGCTGGAAAAATCAATTTCCCGTAAAAAGATGAACCAGGAAGACGATCAACCCGTGATTCCACTGAGACGCTAATTTCATCTTTTCCCAGGCGTCTGATGTGAATGAAGCTGGTGATTCCACAGCCAAAGGATCCGGTGAAAATTCAATAGAGATCAAGTGAAGTGAACTGATCCATAATCAGGATGTCAGGCGTCGTCAGGGAGGAGAACCAGGAGATGGATGAAGAGAGAGAGACACGAGAGCACGAATAGAGATCGAGAGTTTAAACCAGGAGCTGAAATGTGACAGTGACACAAAGTGCAGATCAACACACTGTGGATATTTAATCATGAACCAAGGCCCGACGGTTCCCATGAAGCCAATCAGCTGATAGCGGCTCCATAAACATCCCTGATTTTTAAAATCAAGGTCCATGACTGATGTTTTCACCCCCGTCCAGGTGTTGGTTTGGTTTGTGTGTTTGAAATCAACTTAAGTTTTAGTGTTTTCCTGGATTTCTCAGAGAATAATTCATGGAGTCCTGATGTGTGAGTGTTAATCTGGTGCAGCTCTACTTAGTAAGGTTCCAGTTCCCAACTAGTCAGTGAAAAGATCATAAAACCTCCGACCACACAACGTCCCAACGTCCCGTCCTTCCTCCTATTTGAATGATTTTCCGTTTAGCAGTTATCACACCGACCGATGGACAGGGAGGAAAAACATCAACATCAATAAACCACATTTGAATTCACTCGATCCTGGTTTCTATTTGGTTCTGCACCTAATTACACTCACTCATAAATATCAGTCGTGGCCCAGACAGCAGACAGATGTGGGCCACAGCTGGCGAGGATGTCCTCCTCTGTCCTTGTTGTGGCCCTTTGTTGGTGCGGAGCTCAGTGATGTGATGAGCGGCGACTGTGGCCCACATCGCACAACACACATCCAGGCCACCTTTGGTTGACATGCGGTGTTGCTATGGCAACAGGAGCGGACCACCAAGTGCCATCATTCCATACGGTGTGTGGGTCAAAGCTGGGACAAAACTATTGTGTGTGTGTGTGTGTGTGTGTGTGTGTGTGTGTGTTGGAAGCCATTATCACTTATGAGCTGTCATGGCGTCCATCTTTATTTACAGCCGCTGCTCTAAGCTCCACTCTCATCTTAGCACAACATCCATCTCTACCTCCGCCTCCTCTTTCCTGAGGCGGTTTGTATACGTACACTGACTCCCTGTATATTTAATGGGGGGTGGGGGGGGCAGTCGGGTGTGTGTGTCTGTCTCCCCGTCTCCTGGAAACTGCCGCCGCTCGCAGCTTTAAACACACGGTGAGTTTTATTTCCAGCCGCTGATCAGAGAACTTGACCTGCGTGAGAAGCTGCTGATGTAACTTCTCTGTCAGCCCCTGCACCCGGAGCCCTGGAGTCTCCGAGTCACTTTCTCCTGTTGTTTCTCTTCTGTTCGTATCGGAGCGTCCAGGAGCTGCTGCTGTGACCTCTGCACAGAACTGGGAGGCGGCTGTCGACAAGATGATTAATGTGTTTCCATGGATATTCTGGCCTCAGCAGCCACTTACAGTAGCACACGTCTTTCTTTAAGTTCCTCATCACCAGAGATACGTTATTAAACTTCTGTAAGAACGAGAACAGACGTTCTAAAGATCCATATGAAGCCGATGTTGTATTTGGTGTTTTTCTCTCACGTTGTAAACGAGTCGTGTTTTATCATAAATACTTTGATCTGCTTCTCTTTTCTCTCTCAGATTTGACGTCGGGAGATAAATGTCACGCTGACATTTATGTTTCCATGATATTAACATTTCACTAAAGTAACTGAGCAGCAGCTGAATCTCTGATTTGTTGTAAACAAGTGAATCAATACTCGAAGATTCTGATGAACTTTCATCATATTAAACGCAATTTAATTAAATTCACGATGGGATTTATTCATTTTTAGTGTTTAGTGGTTTACATTGTTACCTGTGTTGTAGTCGCCCCCTGGTGTCTGGCTACAGTACAGCTCATAAACCCCTCCTCCTCCATGTTAGCAGGTGGGACATGAGCCAAGTCATTTCAAGTCGTTCTTATCACTCTGATGTTTGTGTTTCTGATCAGTTTGGTTTTGATTAGTTATTTGATGATATAAAAACAGCTCATTGACAGCTGACTCCTGTTTGGTCAAGTTGGTTATCGGCAGGACCACGGGTCGATTCCCCGGAACGCTTTACTGACTCCAAATGCACAAGATGGCCGCGTTCGCATCTTTATTCACATTCCATGGTGTCGACGTATCTGTGATTCAAAGAGTGATCGGCCGATAAGAAGCAGCTGAAAACCCACACAGAGAAACTCCACATGGAAAACCCCTCAGCCATCTGTGGGCTTCAAACCCACAACCCTCCTGCTGCGAGTCAGCCGCTGCACCACCTTTAAAAAACGACCGTCACCACAGACGCACAAACACAGATGAAGAAAACAATTAGACAATAATCAGATAAAAACAGAACTTCATTTAAAATCATTTCGAAGTGTCAGAGAAGGGAAATGATCTGTGGCCTTTAGGCTGAACACTCGTTAATAATTCACTGAGTCCTGCTGACACACAGCGAACGTCTGGTTCCACACAAACACACAAACACACAAACACACGAAGAAGAAAGAGGAAAGTTCGGTTTAACTTCAACTGATTAAAGTCGCCTGAAGGTTTCTATCACTTTAATTAAGTTTTAATACGAAGCAATTCATCATTAAAATGTCTAAAACAACTTGACCTGTTATATAATTTGTTGACTTTCGAAGACAACAACTCCCATGATGCCACGCTGCTTCACGACATCATCACTCTACGTCTGTTTTGATTGACAGACGCCTCAAGGCCGAGGTCACATATTTCAGGTGTAAAGAAAACCGATTACTTCACTGGAGTCTAGAAGTGTGTCCGTCTGACGGAGGTTTATTAAAATGTATTTCTCATTCATATCTGACAGTGATAGAGGTTCCCCTTCATTCCTCTTTCCATTCCATCCATCACACCCCCACTGAAGATGGATTAATCAGAAAACAATCACGACAACTATCGGCGACCTGCTGTTTTCTCGACCTGAGAGGGAATCACAGATGTTAGGATAGAAATCTCTTTTCATTACGTTCTGCAGGAGGACGAGTGCAGAGGAGACGAGCGGCGGCGTCAGACCTTCAGGGGTTTGGACTGTTTACTGCTCCGGAGCCACGACTGACAAACGTAAAACTCATTAAAAAAAACTCCACTGAGCAGAAGACTGAATGAAATGAATCCTTTAGACTCACGAGTCTCCTGCAGTGAATCGTATCGTCTGGGTGCTGAGATCTTTAAATCGACACATTTCTATGAATCACAATGAAACGGTTTGAAGCAGCAGCTTGATGGAAGCTCGAGCTCCGTCCTGTACGATCTGGGTTCAGAGCGTTGAAGAGAAACTGGAACTCATGGGTGTGAGTTTTCTCCTCCGCCATTGCAGCTGCACGGCGTCAAATGCATTCTGGGACACTTGGCCGTCCACACGAGTCACGTCCTGATGCGTCCTCCAGGAGATTCTGGACCAGACTATGTTCTAAGTGTCATGAAACACCAACTGTCCATTTGAATCCAACTCACACGTGATTTACTCCAAAGTTCGACTGTGAAAAGCTTCACAAAGTTCACGTGTGTTGTTTTGGTTTCACGCTGCTGCCACGGAAACCACGAAGCAATAAAACACATTTAGAGGACAAGAGTTTACAGCAACTCAGTTTATGAGCTGACGGCCTCAGGTTTGTTTTGTTTGAGCTGAACAAAGACAAGTTCTCACACACACTCGCACAGTGTGTCTGTGTGTGTGTGTGTTTCCTCACTGTTGAACTGCATCTCTGACTGTGTTCGCTGTCGACCTCATGTTCCGTCCCCTCGCACCTTCTTACTCCTGCACACAGCAGAGATGATGATGATGATGATGATGATGTGATAGAGATGTTAAAAAGGCCTGTGTCCATGGAGACGATGAAGAGAGCGTCTCATGAACCTGATCAGTGGTTCAGGTTTGACGGGAGGAGGAGCTGGACTGAAGGATCTCTGTGGAGAACGTTCCAACTCTTATCTATGAACTGTGGCTTGTGAGACTCTGGACCCAAGTGGGTGAGATGAGGTCCCACTGTGGTGGAGTCTGATAGACGGGGTGAGGAGTTCACACATCCAGAGGGAGGAGAGCCGCTGTCCCCCCGTGTCCAAATGAGCCACGAGGTGGTTTCTGATCTGAAGCTCAGAGATTCACTGTCCCATCAGGCCGGAGAACGACTGTGAACAAGAAGAAAGTTTCCTCCTTCTCTCCCTGAACGTCTGCTCTCTGTAACTCTGCTGAGTGGGTTCCATCTCCTGTGAGAAGAACTGACTGAGAGTCAGCTTCAACTGTCACAACCAGCTGCAGTTGAAGAGTGAAGCTGAACTGAGATCAGTTAAAAACACTCAGGAGTTATTAAAGAGTTTGGTGGATTTGTTACAGCAGCAGCTCCTCTGGTTCAGGAAGCAGAGGATCATGGGTAATATCCAGCGCTCAGGTGTGTTTCAGGTTAGTTTTCTGAATGAATCATCGTGTGAAGCTGCAGGAGGAGACACAAAGTCCCTGGAGGGATCTTACATCTCGTCAGGATCCTGAGAACGTGGACGGACGGACGGACGGTGGTGGAGAAGGAACAAACATGAAAATAATAAATTCTGGAGACAAATGAAATGAAAAGTCAACGTTGAGCTTCAGTCTCGTCGTGAACCTGAATGTTAACAACTGCATTAAGAAAATTAAAAAGTCTGTTCCGTCGTCTTAAAGGATTAAAAGTCTCATGTCTCAGCAGGATTTAACTGGTCCGTGTGTTTATCTTCAGTCGACTCGTCTTCTGTAACGATGAGTTAATGACGTCTCTATGACACGCGCACACACACATGCACACACACACGCACACACACAGATGATAATGATAAATATTAGAGTTAAATTCCTCACTGAAAACAGTTTTTCGTTTCGTGACTTCTGTGTCCTTGCACCGCGGCCGAGGAGACGACTCTTTGAGTCTTTGTCTCTTTGTGTCACTTCAACCTGAACATTTGGGACCAAATGTTCCAAACATCAGACGATGATGACGAGCAGCTAAATGAAGCAATGATTCATCCACACGAGCAGAAAATGAGCAGAAATAAATGAGTCTGTTTCTGCTTTATGATCCGAAAGAGACACATTTTTAAAAAATGAGAGAAATTAAAGAAAATTAGAACAAAACAACTTCACAGTGTTATGATGTTTCTCAGTGTTTCTTTTCTCCAGTGAGTTTTAAAGGTTCGTTATGAAAGTAAAAGTTCTGCAGAGTTAAAAAGTCAAAGTCTGAGGTGAAGAGAGAAAACTCACACAGAACAGACAGAGGCTGAAAAGAGGAGCTGCAGCATTTTACAGTCTAAACAATCATTTAAATCAAGATGAGCAGAATGTTTCTCCTTTAAAGGAAAAGACTCCTGGATCCTGAATGAAAAACGTGAAACTATGTTTAAAGTCACTAGATCAAGATCTTTATTTGGATCAGGAGCCTGAATCTGTCCGATTCTCCATTAAGCTCCAGGAATAAAGTGAAACACGATCACATCCTGTAACGACAAAGACAAAGATCAGTAAACGACCCTGGATCCTGGAGCCAGCAGAGGGTTTCACCAGTTCTCCCTTTGCCCGTGTTTTATCCGTCTGTTACGTTTCGTGAACATTCGTCTCCAGACTCACAAATAAAACATAAAAAAGACTTTGAATAAACAAACTCGACGTGACTCTGGTTTAATGAAGCTCAGGAAACATTTGTTCAGAGTTTTGTTAACGATCGTCTGATGTGACTGTTTTTCTTCCTTTGCTGCATCAACGGACGCCCTGCGGTGTTCACACAGACACGCACACACGCACACACGCACACACACACACACACACACACACACACACACACACACACACACACACACACACACAGGGATTATTATGCACCAGTGGTCCGGTAAAGCTTTTGTATCCACATGTTCGTCTTCAGAGTCGGAGGCTGAGCCGCTCAGGAGGAAACAGCAGGAAACTATAGCAACAGTGAACTTGTTTGATGCCGGTCACAGGTTTGATGCCGGTCGCAGGTTAGAGCTGATTTATCTCTTACAGCCGCACAAACATCAGAGGACAGAAAATGTCAGGAGTCACGTCTGATGCTTGTTTTTATTTAACCTGCTGAATGTTCCTACACAGAAACGTTCCCTCAGATCAGCTGACTGTCGCTGCAACGTTCTCCAAACACACAACAATGGTTCCAACCCTACGAGGGACTGGACGTGACCCGGGTGAAGGGGTTCTGATTCTCTGAGACCCCGTTCACACCTGAACCTGAGTGATCTGATCACGTGGTACAACACATGTGACACTACAGCTCCTGAATCCGTCTTATAATGTGGAGACGACCTCTGAATGTGGTCTGAGTCTCAACAGGTCCTCAGTGCATCTTGGGATTCAGACCGGAACTTAGCGTTGTCCGCTGGTCCACATCGTACAGCAGAGGTACGTTCAATCACCGCTTTCCTTCAGTTTGCAGGTTTGAACGAGAAGTTTCATCTAAACAGTTTCACATTTTCTCTCGGTTGTTGCTGCAGATGAAGTTCAGACTCATAAACATGTGCAAGTTTAATGTAGGTGATTATTTAGCTCTTTCCTTTTCCTGCTTCCTCCACCTCCAGCCGTGTCCCCGCTGCTTTCAGCCAGTTACATCACAACCAATGAGACTTAAGATCAATGTCAAGTACGACAGACATGGAGAAATATCAGAGTCACAGAATTACTGACACTTCATCATGTCTGAATTAAAGTGAAGTAGCCGAGGAGAAAATAAACCTGAACCATCAGGTTACGTCTCAAACTCCAGAGACAGTATCATGGACTTCACCTCAGTCAATTCTGACTGAGTGCAGAAGATCGGTTATTAGTCTCGTTTGTAGTTTTATTATAATGTGTTAATATCTGTATCACTGAGAAACAACTACAACACACAATAATAATAATCCTCATTTTTCTGCTCCGTCATTGATCGGAGCAGCCTTGGAGCTCATTCCCCCCCCCCTCACTGGTGCTACTACTCGTTATTCTAAAACAAAAGATGATGATTCACTCAGACGTTCGTCACGAGTCTCAGTCAGAAACACGTCGTTCTCTGGGAACTTTGCTATGAAAGGAGGTGAGTTGGCAGCAGAGCAGCAGTGAATCAAACACGAGTCAAGGACTCTTCAGGTAAAAGACGAGAGTCGAGCGTCGGCGTTCGCACAAACAAAACCCGGCGCCACTGAAAGAACTCGAAGTCGCAGTCGTCATCAGTGTCTCTCAGAACTTTTTTATTTCCCATGCATAGTTTGGACAAGAGTGTAGTGGAACTGAAATGAAATGAAAAAAATATGGAAAAATAACAGTTTTGACACTCGCTGTGATTTTATCCATCGTGGACGTCCGAGATTAATCATCAACAAAACACATTTTAAAAGTTTCAGCGATGGTGAATCAACAAAGTCCTTCAAGCTGGAACCATGATGCGTTTAGAAAAAGGGGGAAAGTGCTACAGAACATAAATATATTACAAAACAACTGAAAACATTAAGCACATTTTTATACAACACAGTGCAATAAAAAGGGGGGGGGGAAGTTTCGAGGTTGATTTTCCAGCAAGTTCCTCAATCTGCTTCTTCTTCTACTTCTTCTACTTCTTCTTCTCTCCCTTTTAGAACCGAGAGATTAACCAGCACAACTGTAAACATGTGTCGGATAAAAACTTCAAACTGTCGCAGAACGAAAATCAACCAGGATTTTGACTTTTAGTTTCCAGTTCTGAAAACAGATCAGGCGAACGTTCACAGATTGACGGGGGGGGGGGGTTAATGTAAAGATGGACGACATGACGGCTCCCGAAAGTGAAGCCAAAACCTCTGAGTCTCCCCCTGGTGGCTGGCGGCAGTACAGGTCATAAACCTCACCTCCTCCATGTTAGCAGATAGGACATGGACCATTCTGAAGAAATCTAAATAAATATATTTCAAAAGGTGGTTTCTGTCATTTTAGGAACTGATACGTTTGGTTTTAATTACTTATTTGAAACATCATGATTGACAGCTGAGACTGACTCGTGATTGGCCGAGAGCGTGTGTGGGCGGGACCTTGATGCCACAAGACGTTGGCTCCACGTGACGTCAGAAGCGTAAAGATGGCAGCTTTTGTATCCGAGATGTTTTTCCTTCATTTTGTACAGTGGGAGGATGAAGAGACATGTCGTCCATTTGTATTTACAGTCTCTGGGAGTTCACGATGTAAAACTGTAAAAGTACTTGTGTTATAGTTTGTGATTGATAGAAAGAGCAGAGTTTGATCTCAGGTCTAAAATACCTGACATTATAATATACATTTAACTCTGGATTCTTTAAAACTGCATGAATTGGATTATTTTGGTTTTATTTGTTGTGATTTGACTGTTTCGGTTGTTGTGTCTCTCATGAATTAACTTTCTAGCAACAGGTGAACGTAGCAAACGTAGCGTTTAGCTGCTAAAGAGCCAGAAGCTGGTGGAGAACAAATCCGAGCTAAAAGGCTGAATATTGATCTCGGATCTACAGAGACGACAGAAACAAAAGACGAACTAAGCGAATGATCTTTGTCCATAAGAATCTCACAGGGTGACAATACAACTTTCTGACACCTGCTGAATTAAAGTCCAGATCCGTCCTGGGTTCGTACGTTTACCGAGATATTAGCATCTTATCGATTCATTCTAACATGAACTGGTCCACGTCCTCCACTGCTGAGCATCTCAGCTACTTGTTGTTTTTAAGTTCGGAGTTTTAGTGTCGTGAAGTTCCACATGTTGACCTGAACGAACCGAAAAAAAATACCAATTTAGTTTTTTAGCTTTAGGATAAAAACACGAGTTCACAGTTCTGACTAACACTGTATTGCAACTCCAAAAGCAGCGTGGGAAACTGTGGCGTTAACTGTGTGTGTGGGGGTGTGGGGGTGTGGGGGGGCACAGTAAGTGGTTATTACAGATTCCTCGTCTGTGTGAGGTGTTTCTCTAACATGTGACTTTTCCCTGCTGAGCCTTCATTACCGGACAGAAATACAATCATCAAACAGAAAAAAAGAAACCAAAGCACTGATGTGTTTTGTGTCGACGTCTGTAAACGAAACGCACGGAGTCAGAGTGAGAAACTAAAGAGTGAAATGTGTGGGTTTTTGTACCTTAACATCGGAGGAGCTGCATCGTTCTCCCTGACGTACGAATGCAACAGTGTCAGAAACTCTCTCTTCTACGACCTGATGTGAAAAGCTGAGAGTGAGGAAGCTGCTCTGATCGCGTTGCTAGTCAGCGAAGTACAAGAAGGGATAAAAATAAACACTCCACCGGTTCGCAGATCTTAGCATCAATTAAAGACACGAGCAGAACACGACACGCTAACGAGATAACAGAGTTCAGTGTGATTACTGCGAGAAGATATTACATATCTACATTTAGAAAATACACTTCAACACAGCCGGCTCCGAACGGTTCCTTCCAACAGTATGAAAAATATACAAATAAAAAATACAAATACTCTCAGACACTAGGTAGTTTTCTGTTGACATGAAATCAGTGAGGACTAAAAGATAAATATTTCACATTTTTTCTCCCTTGTGTTTTAAAGAGAAAATAAAAAATTTGTGTGTATGAAAGAAAGAAAGGAAAAGTCGTCCATTTGGAAATATCACCCTTCAGGAATTAGTAACATCGTGATAACATCTGTTTTCAGCTAAAAACACTTTAGCTTCTATAGTGAGCAACAAAAAAAAGAGCCAGTGTTGAAACCAAAAGCATCATAGAATTATTTCTTCAGACATCATACACTATGCACAGGTCTTAAAAAAAATGAACAATGATCAGGTCTTTTCCATCGAAGAGAAACGACACCTCAGCTCAGGAAAGATTCAAATCAGCATCATCGTTACTGTGAGATCATCGTCTCCGTCCAACAGTCAGAATCTAATCACTACCATCATAAACACACATTTTAATGTCCCATAATGCAACATACAATGAGGCCTGGGAGCGGGAGATGTTGGGTATGAAGACAGAGCGCGATCTCAGGACGCTCACCAGCGTCCGTCTCAGCTCTTAGTGTCCTACAGACTTTGACCCATATAAGGAGGATTATCACTGTGTGTTCGTAACACCACCTGCAGCAGCCGGGCGTCGGGCCCGTCAGGTGAGTAACAGTCATTCATTGTCATTTATAGTCACGTCAGCTGAGCGCCAGTTTGGCACCCGAGTGGGAGGACTGGCACAGAGGGACGAGCTTCTTGGAGCTTGGCGAAGGGAAGCCGCCGCTCAGAGAGATAATGGGAGGGAAGGAGGAGGAGGAAGACGTGAACGTCTCGGCTCACTTGACGTGTTCGGCACTGTGGGAAGAGCAGTAGTATTTCTTATGAGCTATGAAAGTGGAGAGGCTGCTGAACTTGATGTTGCACAGTCGGCAGAAGCGGGAGTTACCGTTCTGGACGGGGGAGATCACTGTGGTTTTGAGGCCGTGGATCTGGGCCGACTGGGGGGAGGAGATGTGACTGGAGATCACGGTCGTGTTGGCTTTGTCTGGAAGGTGGGACGATCCCACCGTCTCCCTTAGGACCTCAGGCACAGGTGACAAAGTCAGAGAGGGAGGCGCTGGGGGGGACATGGGCAGAGGGGAGCCAGCTGAAGGTGAAGTACCCCCAGGTGAAGGAGTGCTGTTTACCAGCGGGGAAACAGGAGAATTGGTTGCGCTCCTGGCCTGCCCGTTGATGCTGTCTCTGTGAACCCGGGACACCAGTCTGGACTGGCTGTTGGGGGTTGTGGAAATGGTTGCAGCAGCTCCGTCTCTGGGACTAAGGCTGGGGCTGCGGCTGACTGCGCTGCCTGGCTGCGGCAGGGCCTCCTGCGGTGGCTGAATGGTCGCAACAAGGCTGTGGGTCGTCCTGAAGTGTTCCATCAGGTCACCAGCGATGGGTCTGTTGGGGCAGTATGGGCAGACCACCTGAGGAGAACCAGCACCTGCACCTTTGGCTCCAGCTCCCGGGATGGCTGCAAGCGTGGTGGTCGGATGAGGAGGAGATGTGGCGTCAGAGGCAGGTAAGGCAGACGGACGAGGGCTGGACGATGAGCCTCGAGTCTGAGCGACCCACTCAGCGGGGAGAGCCTTCGCCTCCATCGGGTGCAGAAGATCCGGCCGCTCCTGCTGAGGCCTGCTTTTGGGAGAGGTAGAGGCGGATCTCTTGAGCCTGTGAAGCTGCTCCAAGGTGTGGGGCTGGAGTGTGGTGGCGGGGCAGTAGTAGGTTTTATGAGCCAGGTAGTTCTCGATGCTGTTGAAGCTGATGCTGCAGGCGGTGCACTTGTGATAGTCTGTGAGAGGCAGGGCAGGGAGGATGCTGCTGCTGCTGCTGTGCCGTGGAACATCTCTCAGACGGGGCCTCTTGCTGAGGTCGATTGGGCCGTCTCCTTCGGGGCTGGAGCCGCCGGCCGCGCCGGGAGAAACTTCCTGCTTCACTGCCAAGCCCAGAACCGAGGGGGACGGGGCAGAGGCAGCAGCAGAAGCAGCAGCAGCGGCGGCGGCAGCAGCAGCATTAGCTAAAGCCTCAGTTCTGGCCATGTGGATCTCGTACATCTTCTTCCGCTTACGTGTGCGAATGGGCTGGGGATGGAAGGCTGCTCCGGTGGTCGCCTTGGCCATGTGTACGGATCGGTGGTTGGTTGGGTCGTGGCGTGACGCGCAGTAGAAACGTTTGTGAACAGTGTAGTTCTCATGACGGCTGAAGCGGATGTTGCAGGCCACACAGAAGGTTCTGTTGGGATCATCTTCCAGGTCCTCGGCAGAACCGCTCGCTGGACTCTGGCTGCCTTCGCTTGCTCTTCCTCCTACGCCACCTCCTCCCACACTTGTAGCCCCGCCTTCCCCTTCAGAAGAAGACGATATTCCCTCTCTCACTGCAGGAGTCTCTATCTTCACCTCCACCACTCTCCTGGGTTCTGTCGCTCCAGCGGGAGAGTCAGAGTCCGCAGGAGAAGCCGAGGCAGCTCTACTTGCTGCTCCACCCTGAGGAGAGGCGGAGGAGCCATGTGCTCCACTGGAAGGCACCGAGGCTGAGGTGGCATCCCTCGTTAATCCAGGGCCTGAAGCCGAGGTGTCTCCTTCTGCCTGGCGCCTGCTGGAGCAGTAGAGCCTCTTATGTGCATAGAAGTTGTTGATGTTGTTGAAGGTGATGTCGCACTCAAAGCAGGTGGCTCCTTTGTGAGGTGGAGTGGCAGCGGTGGTGGATGCGGTCGAACCAGCAGGAAAAAACGCTGCTGGGTTGTTCTGAGGCGCCGTCTGTCCCTGTTTCAGACGACTGTGGACCATCTCTGACATTTTTGCCAGTATTTCCGAGGCCTGTGGCAAAATGGCCGCCTCGGGGTTAAACATGTACTGTGGCAAGAACATTGCTCCTCCGGGAAGAACCGACTCTGCACCTCCCACAGGGGCGGGGCTGGACCCAGGAGTGGGGCTGGTTGGTTCTGCCTTCACGGTGGTGGTGGCTGGACTCTTCGGAGAACCTGATGTCCGACTGGATGAGGTGGCGATGTTCCCCTTATTGTCCCTTGTTTTCCTTATTTCTTCTTGCTTCCCCTTCTCTCCACCAGCCTCCTCCTCCTCCTCCTCTCCATCCTCCGTGATCTCCATTGGTTGTATCTCTGAGTCTGAATGCGGCTCCTCCTTTATCTTCAGCTCAGTGGTTGCTGCATCAGGAGAACTGTAGTCCCGGGGAGTGGCTGAGCTGCCGTTAGCGCCCGGGCTGGACGAGTCCGGTTTAGGGACACAGGCGAGGGGCTCCCTCTCGTGAGGAGACAGCTGAGGGGCGTCGACTAACGATGGGGTGATTTGGCGAGGGGTGGGGCTCCTCTCGGCTGGGACCCTGACCTCCAGGTGGGTTCGGACATGCTGCTGAAGCTGGGCGGGAGAGTCCGAGTTGTGGCCGCACACCTGACACTTCAGCACCACACCAGAGTCTCCTGGACTGAGACCTGAGAAAGAAAGTCGAGGTTAGTAAACAGTAAAACTGAGCAGACACTGATATCGAACGCTATTTTAACTCACACTAACACGCTTTACCACACGGCCAGAACCCTGTAAGGTTCAATCATTGTAATATTTCCTCAATGCTAAAAGTAAATTATAACAGAACATCAGAAGAAAAAGGAAGATGTACAATATTTTCTCTCCTCCAGTGAAGTTCGGTTTTCTTTTAGCCACTAACACAGATAAAAGATGGACGACAAGACAGCGCCCCCTAGTGGCTGAACTCGATCGTTGAGAGTTCAGGTTCATAATCTGGTTCTAACCCTAACCCACAGTATTCTCCACAATGTTCCTGGTCCAGATGGAAGTTGTGAAAACGTCTTCTAGTGACACGATGGTGCGACTCACCAGTGGACAGGGGCAGCTTGGGAAGGCCCGGCCCCGGGGAGTAGACCTCGCTGCGGGACCCGGGCTGACACACCATGTGGCTGGTGACCAGGTGGCTGTACAGGATGTCCCTCGTGGTGGAGACAAAGCCGCAGCCGTGACACAAGCCGTTCAGCGTGTCTGTGTGCACCTTAAGGTGGCGCTCACAGTTTGCTTTGGTGGTGAAGGCTGAGAGGCAGATGAGACAGACGAAAGGACGTTCACCTGTGGGAGGACAGAGACGGACGATGAGTCAGAGGGACAGAAAAAGAATCTGGGGGATTAGACCTCAGTGATTTCACTTCTCTCACCGCTGTGTGTGCGCATGTGGATCTCCAGGGAGCTGGCGCTGGGGCAGCTCTTGTTGCATTGTGAGAAGGGGCAGACCCGTTCGTTGGGGTACGAGTCCTTGGGTTTGTCCTGCGGCGGCGACGAGGCTGCGGCCGGCTGCTTCTGACGGCTGGCGCAGTAATACATGAGGTGAGCCTGCAGGTTCCTCTCACTGCGGTACCAGATCCCACAGTCCTTACACGGGAAAATGTCCTCTGATGGGGACAAGAGCAGAAACACAACAGGTGAGGTCGTCACATTCACACAAACAGATAAACTGGGCATTTAAATCTTATACTAACATTTACTGTGAAATAGTTTAACATTTAATAAAATGCACATGTTTTGGTTTAACTAGCAACTTGATGAAAAACATTATTAATCAGAATTAAGTGCTGATCTTAGTCTGTAGCTGGACACGTGTCTGTCATGGTTTTCACTCCTGTCTGCTTCTTTGTTAGCGAGATGATGCAAAAATGACTCAACTCATTACGAGGACACTTGGCTGAAGGACGACTACGGGTCAGGGAAGGACTTATTACATTTGAGTGTGAATTGGGATCAGGTGATGGATCCAGGAATTATTTGTTGCGTTCTTTAATATTGTGAAATAGAATTTTGTGTAAATCAGCCATGTTGACAGAACTGATATTTATTAAATCGTGCAAATTGGTGTTAATGTGTTTATATATCAAACAATTTATGTTCGTCACAAACACATCCACAAGCCACTGCTGTATCCATGGCAACAGGCCACAAAGTCCACGTGAACAACAGTTTATCAAAGATCTTCTCATTAATATTATTTGAAGTGTAACCAGACGCAGGAATGTGTGAACATGTAACGTGATCATGTTTGCGTTGAAACGCAGGACGTGGCCGACAGGAAGCAGCAGAGGCTTGTGGGAAAATACTCAAAGAGCTGCAGTGCCATCTTGTGGCCGAAGAAAACATTACAGCTTTCAGACAAGTGGTAAATTACAGTAGATCCCAGTGAAGAGCCGGCCCCAGTTTAAACTGCAGTGATCGGATGAAGAACAGCTGAGAAGAGGGTAAACTGCTGTGGATGTGGATGTGTCATGTTTTAAACTCTTCAGCTTTGACTCCACTGTAAAGAAAAGGGATCATTTGAAAATCCATCAAACTCTAATCGATAACAGAAACGACGTAAAAACACAGGATGTATTTTATTGTACAAACAAGAAATTGATATATACTTTATTCTTCAGGGTTTTCATGCCTTATATACAATACTCACTATTAACAATGGCAGTAGCCAAGATGGCGGCCATGCCGGCTTGCTGTGGGAGGAGCTGAATCTCGGAGCGCAGCGCCGCCGGGTACATTGGCTCCTCCTTCACCACCGCTTGACTCTGGGTGATGAGGCCGAGCGGAGGAGAGGGCCGGGCCAGGGGAGGGGAGGAGCCGGGGGGAGGAGACAGGGACGCCAGGAGGCCTCCGCCCGCCACGAGCTCCCTGGTGACCTTACAGAACAACTCGCCACCTGAAAACACACAACACAACTTTGAGACTTTGAACCTGAACTTCCCCGTTTCATAGCAGCTGATACGAGTCTTTCACTGACTCTTTTTTAAAGAGTGGACAAAATAATAGAGACATTTGGACACTGTCCTAACGACGACTCGGAGCGAGACACGGACTCTGAGTGGGTTCTGGTTCTGGTTCAGGTTCTGGTTCAGGTTCTGGTTCACACACAGATATACACACACATCACATCCCGAGGAGGTGTGTCCTCTGCCGTCACTCACCTCGGCTGTAGATGGTACAGTTGGCAGCTGAGGGGTCAGAGGTCAGAGGGACTCGACTAATCCAACAATCTGGATCTTCACACATCAACTTCGACTTCTGCAACACAAAGAAACAAGAGGACGGGAGGTGAACGACCTTTCCACTGAAAACCTGTTTGTACGGACACAGAATCCAATAAGACGTGTCGGCTCCAGATTTTCTCTCTGACATCACTTTAAATTGTAAAATGGAATAAAAACAGTGGTGACATTTTTCAAAGTTTGTATTTTTTTCCCCCACTTTTGGTCTGAGAAAGGTACAACATCAAATAAACTTTACTACTTTATTCAGTACATATATGTCTTGAAAGGTGAAGAGGCCAGTACATGAACAAATGACGACCACAGGACATTTTCCACGAGAGTGACCGAGAGTAATCTGATAAGAAATGTATTAAATGTA